>NC_056750.1:532402302-532522302 GCF_019279795.1 Protopterus annectens | reverse complement strand
ACCAGTGTCATTGGGGGAACTTGTCTTGGCACATCAAGCCGGCATAGTAGAACCCGATCATAGACACATAGTTGCACCCTCTACCTGTCACAGGAGTACATTGTCTTTGATACTTAGTATTTCTCACTGCAAGACCACCATCTTTGCCTTCACTGACATGCTGCCAATCCCTGCTCCCCCATGTTGACTGCCATATGGCATTATGTCATTTCATCTGCACTGCCATGCAGTGTGCCTGTTAAGAGGTGTGTGATGGACACTGCTTGTTGTCACTGGATGATATTGGAAGGTGGCTGTGATAAGGGCTGTTATAACAAGTCCAGCAGTCCCAGGGACAAATGGCTGGGCTGCATTACACTGCAGGATCATATTATGTAACACACATCATGCTATGAATAGCTTATAGGCTGTATCAGGGGGTGTACTGCAGTGCACCTCAGACATATCTTGGCAGCAGACGTGGACTTTCAGCAGGCTGAACACATCTCCACTATTGCTTCAGTTTTGTCTATCGGGCAGTATTATATTACACTTCAGTGATGCTATGTAGGTTAAATATGGACACCATCAGTCAAGGCTCCAGTGGATAACATGCTTCACCTGAAACATAACAGGGACATGTGCAGAATCAGACATGTGCACACTTTGTACATTTGTATATGTGCCAGATTACCACAGGGCTGCACTTTTCAACTAGGTGACCTTGTGGAACTTCATTATGCAGGAAATAGCAACATAGATAATTTATACATCAGATGTGGCAGTCATGGGCATTGGCAGGATGTTGAATAAGCACATTGGTTATCATATCTTGTGTGTTGCATGCTTTTCCAAATGGTAGCCCTTCCTATAGACATACCAGAATGAATACATATGAAGTAGGGCCTTTTTCCACACCAGGTATTTGGATTAGTTTCTATTCCTGACTCTGCAGTGCAGCATAAGGAGGGTGCTATACTCCTGCATGTGCTATTCTTTGGATGGAACATTTTACTGAAGACCCATCTGCTTGAGTTGATTGTAGCTAAGGCAGATGTAAAAGATCCTACAGCACTTATCAAAGTTCCCTGGTGGCCTGGCCAAATTTCCCCTCAAGAGTAGAAATACCACCTCTCAGCTCCCTTGAAAAAGGGCACTGGCCTAGTGGAACTAATCTGGTCAACAGAGTAAATAAACATAATAAATAAATTATTAGTACATTTTTACCACCTGTGCAATCTATAGCACTCAGTATTTCAAGGTGACAGTTGATACCATAGAAGAAATGAATGGTGATGCTTTATCCCTTACTGCCCTGGTAAAGCAGATATGCTAACTCACTAGTGAAAACCACCGCTAATTCAAAAGCCAAGAACTCGACTCAGGCCAGTCCAAAATGTAAAAAACATGAAAAACAACAAATTTTATTAAGCCACTGTAAAAGCTTTCCGTTAGTACCTTGCACTAACTTCTTCAGACAAGCAAAACATTCACACCATTACAAGTGAGTTTAAATACCAGCATTGAAACACTTAACCACGCCTCTTGCTCTCCCTTTAGCTCCTTAAAGGTACAGATCACAATTAACTAAGGTGCATTTGCAATTCTCTATTAACATAATAAAAAATTCATACACTGAGACTGTATTAATAGCAGGCTTTGAAACAAAGAAAAAAGCCCAATATTTTGATTATTAAACTGTATAAAGTAGATAAATATATAAAATATATAAAATAACATAAAAATAACGATGTTCAACCTACAGCATAAATACTAATAATGGAAGCACGACGCTTCCTAATCAAAAATTACCTATGCATACATTGTATCTTGCCTGCTTTCAAGTAAAATAACTAATATAATGAATATAATAAATATAATGAAATTAACGCATACTGCCCTAAGCATCTAAATAACTAGAACAGCTACCCAAGAAAAATAATATAATATTAATCATATCTCACTAAATATTAAAAATAATAATATAGAAATAAAATATGACATGTAACATATAATATAACATAAATTTAGGCTACACAGTATAGGTTTAACACTGTCATTAAATAAAATAAAACAGGTCTAAAAGTTAGCGTATCTAGACCTAAAATTACTAAATAATAAAATATGAATCAATAATATATATTGTAAAATAATGATCATGATGTATATCTAGACCTAAAATTACTAAATAACGGTCTTGAAAGTTTATTTCTTAGATATGCTAACTCACATATGTAGCTCTTGGCTTGAGATGATTGTCACTGTGGAAGCGACACCCCAACCCATATGCAAAATGGGAAAAGGGGTTGAGGATGGATGGATGGACATATACCTCATTGAAAAGCTTATTTTGAGGCCTGCGATATAACATGTCTCCTGTTTGTCTCTGAAAGGTCCCTATAGCTAATATAGTATGAGTCACACATAACTGGATGTCCATAGTGTAACAAATTCACCCGTTCATACTGATCTTGTTTATGGGCAATACATATCCCTCAAAGCCTGTCTAATCTATCTGTTCAAATGATAATGGCCTGTCAGCTGCTGGTACGTGATGTTCTGTCTGTAACATTTTCATTCTGAAACAGCAACCAACAGCAGCAAACAAATGATAGAACAAACCACAAGAGCAGGATTTAGGATACAAAGGATTTATTCCGGTACCTCGGCCCAACAGCCTTCAAAGGGATAAATATCAAGCCACCAGATGCAATATATATACTGGTGCTACCCAACAATCAACAATTAAACAATTAAGTACAATTGAGAGAATTAAACAACTCCCAAGAATTAAAGACACAAACACAATTTTTAGCAATTTTTAAAAACACTTACAACTGCAATACATTAAATTGCTTATCAAAAATACTATTAAATATTTAAATTCACTTCCAAATTCAAACCTCGAGGTTTTAAAGTACCATATTTCAAAATGAATCTACTTTCTAGATTTAATAAACTTTGTTGAAAATTGCCTCCAAAATATGCATTTGGTTTAGCCAAAGCACAAAAAAATAATGAGTCCATAGACCCATTATGTACACTATGAAAATGTTCAAATATAGGACTATTAATCCTAGCATTACGCACATCACCAATATGTTCTAATACACGTATTTTTAATTGGCGTTTTGTCTGACCTATATAATATTTAGGCAAAGCACAGTCACAACCAATAATGTAAACTACACCACAGGAACTGCAATTGAAGCTATTTTTTGCAAGATATTTTACCCCATTAATAGTACTACCTGATAGATTTCTCACCCTCATACATATCTTACATTTTCCACATTGGAACATACCTAATTGTTTATCAGAATCCAACAAAGAAACATCACTAAGCAGATATCTAGGTTTTAGAATTTCCTTAAGATTTGATTCTGCCATATGAAAAAGAAACATATTTAGGAAAAAGGTGCCCAATCTCTTCATTATTATAAACAATTGGCCACAAAAAATTAACAATGTTACATAAAATATCCGAAAATAAAGAATATTTAGTAACAAAAAACAACCTCTCATTAGTATCCTTCTGTTTATGAATAGTATTAATATGAGATATCTTTGTGGCGTGATGCTTTTGAATAGAATCAAATCTTGCACGATTCTTCCTAATAGAAGTTTCAGAGTAGCCTCTATCCAGTAGTCTCTTACAAACAATGTCAAATTCCAAATTCAAAAGACTATATTCAGAAGTGTGTTCATAAATTCGTTTAAATTCACCATAAGGTAGCGCCTCAATCAAATGCATAGGATGTGCACTCGATGCATGCAAAAAATTATTAGAGGCTACTTCCTTCCTAAATGGTTTAAATTGGACAATCCCCTGTTGATCCACATATAACAAGATGTCCAAAAATTGAATTTCCTGTTTATTAACAATATGTGTGAATTCTAAACCAAACTTATTTTTGTGTAGGTCTACCATAAACTTGTCAAAATCTGAAACGTCACCTCTACAAATAAAAATTAAATCATCAATAAATCTGTAATAGGAGACAACATTACTTTGAAAAAATCCCAAAGTATATAAAAAGTTAATTTCAAAAATTGACATAAACAAAATTGCATAAGTTGGAGCAAAACTTGCTCCCATTGCAGTGCCATCTATTTGAAGAAATATTTTCTTGTCAAATACAAAATAGTTGTGACTAAGTGCAAACTCTAAAAGAGAAATCACAAAAGATGTGCGTGGACCTTCACCCAAAATTTTCATTATGGCCTCCAAACCCAATCTATTACTGATATTAGTATATAAAGATTTTACGTCTACCGTAGCCCAATAAAAGTTAGAGTCCCATTCGAAATTTTTAATTATCTCACAATATTGGTTTGTATTAGTAATATGAGAAACAACATATTTCAAATGGTCCTTTAATACGCTATCCAAAAAAATTCCTACAAACTCCTAATAGCCTCCACAACCAGACACAATAGGGCGGCCTGGAGGATCGGAAACATTTTTGTGTATTTTGGGCATAGCATAGAAAGAGGGGTCCTTAGGATTAGCCACATATAAACGTTTCACATCTTTATTATTCAGAAAGCCCAACCTTTCTCCTCTCTCAAGAATCTCTAAAAGAGAAGCATTGTAATCAATAATGGGATTGCTAGGTAATTCTACATAAACTTGATTACATAGTAAATCATAGCTCATTTTTAAATAATGACATTTGTTCATAACTACCCATTTACCCCCTTTATCTGCAACGCAAAAAGCATACTTTTTTGAAGCTTCTTTCATATTCTTCAAAGCATTCCATTCAGGCTTGCTTAAATTGAAGGAAAAATATTGCTTCAAAAAGCTAGCATATTCACTTTCTGCCTTTTTACATAAGACATTCTCAAATGTCCTCAAAACTGCAGAATTTTTTGGTGGGCAAAAGTTGCTATGACTAGGTAGCGAAGGCAAAATAAATTTTCCATAGCCTGTATAAAACCGTTCTGAACGAATGTCAATGGCCCCTACCTCATTGCTACCAACTACTAAGCTACTGCCCCTCTGACTAGAACTAACAGGTGCGTATTCTGCCATAACATCATGAGTAGAGATATCCAATAAAGGGTCAAAAAGAACAGAGAAATCATCCAGGTCATCTATATCAATAGAACAAACAGAAATATTATCAGCATTATTAAAGTCTGCAGAAACATTTAAATTATCTTCTGTAGTTGCCACAGTAATAGCATTGTTCAAACAACCTTTATCAAAAAACAATTTTAAATATAATTTTCTACAGAAACGTTTGATGTCCAATAGAATGTCACATAATGCTGGAACTTTAGTTGGTACAAACTTGTTACCCAAATTCAGCACCATAAACATTTCTGATGATAAGACCAAGTCACTTAAATTAACAACATTAGTGCTGTTCTCTTGATTCACATTGTTATCCAAAAAACGGTCTTGATTAAGCTCGACACATTCGTTTGCATGCTCCTGACCACAAAAAGCGTGAATCACATGTACGTTCTCATAAACATTGACAACAGGACCAGTATATTCATTTACA
Organism: Protopterus annectens; assembly: GCF_019279795.1. Classification (NCBI taxonomy): domain Eukaryota; kingdom Metazoa; phylum Chordata; order Ceratodontiformes; family Protopteridae; genus Protopterus; species Protopterus annectens. The sequence goes on along the minus strand of NC_056750.1, from coordinate 532,516,807 downwards.
TGCTCGTATTGACTATGAGTAGAAAAAGCATGTGTTTTAGCATGAACGTCAACACAGGACTCAGTACCTTTTATTGCGACCTTTTTGGCGAGATTTACGTTTCGCCCCTTGCCGAAAGTTCCACCTGCCTTGTTCTTCTCCTTCCGTCACCGAGCCATTATCATCCGCCAAATCCACACGTTCAAAGGATACACTCTTCTTGCTTCCACCGGCTGTATCAGATGATGATACTGAAGAATCACGTCCACTACGTGAACTTCCTTCTGATGATCTACCTCGGACTGTACCATTCGTACTCTTCTTACGCTGATGCTGACGCTGCCATGAATAAATGATATTACTCTTAAAGTCAGCAATATCTCTGTTTAATTTCTTCTTTTTCCTTGCTATGACTTCACACTCAGCTTTAGAAACGGCAGCATTAACATCTTTCATAGCTTGTGCAAAAGAAGAAGTTACGTGCATATCGGATAAACTTGCCTCACCTTCTGCTATTTTGGATTGGAGTAGTCCAAGGCTTCTCCGATTTCGTTTAATAAGAATTCTAAGCCAAGTTAAGGTACATTGAAGAGACGCTGCTTGCCATTCAGCTAAAAATTCACCTTCATCTTCAGCAAATCTATATGCAGGAAGTTTGTCTATTCTCAAACCTCTTGGTGTAATAGACAGTTCAACATATTTTTCCAAAAGACATATGTCATAAAATAATGATGTTTCTTTAATTCTCAGTCTCTTTAAATCTTCAAATTTTTTATCATAACCATAATTACCAGACGTTGTCCATGGATCAAATTGAGCCAGCTTTAGATCCCTTTCTCTAGCCAAGCTGGCAAATAAAATTCCTTCATTCTCAACGTTGTAATTAGCCATCACAAATCCAGACCCAGCTCTAATATCGAAAACAGCAACCAACAGCAGCAAACAAATGATAGAACAAACCACAAGAGCAGGATTCAGGATACAAAGGATTTATTCCGGTACCTCGGCCCAACAGCCTTCAAAGGAATAAATATCAAGCCACCAGATGCAATATATATACTGGTGCTACCCAACAATCAACAATTAAACAATTAAGTACAATTGAGAAAGAATTAAACAACTCCCAAGAAGAAGGCTGTTGGGCCGAGGTACCGGAATAAATCCTTTGTATCCTGAATCCTGCTCTTGTGGTTTGTTCTAACATTTTCATTCTCTCATTTTTCTGTACTTGAATATCAGTTTGGAGGCAGCAGCTCTTACAAAAAGTAAATGCTGGTATATGAAGGCCAGTGCTGGCATTATTGTTTTTGCATCTTCACAATTTCCTATATCTTGCTTGCTGTTATAGTGATGCACAACATATTGGTGGCCTTCTGCCATTATGACTGTAACTCATGACTCTCTTTCATTGGCATACATTTACATATGATTATGTACAATTTGATTGCATCTCTTCATTTGCATGCCATTACCTATTTATTAACGTATCTGCATTCCATTGCAGCTTTCCCCCACCTGGGACTATGAATTGCAACATGCCTGTGGATGGTCACCTCTCACTTACTGGTGTACTGTGTGCAACACAACATTTCTACAAACCCTAGTCAAAATTCATATGTTAGGAAATACTTAAAAGATCATCACTTCTACTACACCCATCCTATACATGTGCAAATAAATATCATTATGGCAGTTTTACACAGGCCAGTGTTAGTAACAAGCCACCTGAGTGGCTGAAAGAGTCCAAAGACTAAATGACTTTCTTTTCAAAGGTGCAGTTTACACATTATAGCAAGCTTTAACTCTGTTTAGCAGCATGATTACTACACACCTTGTCAGAGATGTTTGTTTGTTTTAGTCTAAGTGCAAACATCAAAGGGAACATGTTTAATAAGTAGATTTATAGTGTCTTCATTGTTTGCAGTAAAATTGAGTAAGACTTTATTTTTGGTTTTTAGTAAAAGCAGGAAACTAAGGGAGTGGCGGCCTTCATTGCATGAGCTTCAGTGATACATCACCACATGTAAGGGAGGAGTGCTGTAATCCCCCTTAACCCCTTATTTTTATTTTACACAGATTATTCCTACCATGGCTTTTGTCAAATTTGACTGATTAATGCTGTTTTTTTTTTTCAATTAAAACTTGGATTAAGGGGGTGGCAGCTCCTCTTGCAAGCAATACAAACTATTTTAGAGGTCTGAATTCACTGTTTGTAATGGAGACTACTGCCCTCTTAATGATTTACATTTGTATTAAAACAACACATTTATTACTGCAGCTACAACATGCACTATTACTATCTGCAATGCCTTTACTTCTTTATTTAAAATTATTTACTTTATAATTGTTAGTTCATTTATTTATTTAATTATGAGTAAATCAGGACTGTGCTACATGACATAATGTGAATACATTTTCCATAATTATAGCTGTCATGTATGAAGTTCAATACAAGTTACAATTACCAATATTTGTTTTTAATTTTACCTTGAGGAGTTTGAAATCTATTGTAAATATTGTGCACAATCTGCAACACTGCAGGAAGACTAAATTAATGCTATTGTCTTTATAATGGGGATTTTACCAACTGAGCACCCAGTTCTGAGATTTGTTAGTGTAGGCAGCAATTTGAAAACTATATTTTAATCAACAAAAATTCCTGGAGTTTCATCCTATAGGATTTGTTAATGGAGGTTTCTGGCATCAGTGGTATTCAGGTATATTACCATAGGTGACCACATGATGTATGGACTTGTGTCCTGATGTAATGTTGAACTTCTGACAGCTGAGGAACTGCTTAACAGAAGTTATAGAATGGGTGCAGGAAAAATTATTAGATGACTGGCCATCAACATATACATGTCTCTTGTGGGTTCCACTGAATACATAACTGGTTGAATGGTTTCACCTGTGTCATGATCCACTAACTGTATGATTTGCTGAAAATGTTGCTCAGCCAATTGAAAAGTTGCAGTGGGATTAGGATATGCCCCTTCACCATAGTTGTACAGTCTCTGGCTCAATGTAACAATAGCAGGGGTGGGTGGATTCGATACTGGTAGTGGTATATTAGGCCAACATTCCTGGCTTATGGTTATATAAGTTAACTGTTGACTATAAACTGAATCATGTTATTTGATCTACTGACTCATAATTGTTCCAACATGGGATAGACCATGTTAAAAACTGCAGCAAGGACAATTGTCACAAATGCAAAATAAATGTAAAAAAATGTAATATAGTTCATTTTGTTAAACAAAAGGTTTTCTTCCCATAACACATAGGTGACACATCTCTTCAATTAGTTTTAGTGGTGTAAATAATCTAGGCACTCTTTGTGATAATTCCTTATCATTTGACCATCATGTCTCCTCATCAGTTTGGAAAGCTTCCACTCTAGCACATCTGATTTCCAAAGGCATCTCCACCAGATCCAAAGAAGTCTTACTTCCCCTTTACTTGTATTGCATCAGATCCATTAGTGAATATTATGTACCATTTGGCATGCATTTGTCTAAACATTTTACTTAACATAAAATTTCAGAGACTCATAAGTAATAAGATCAGTGGTCTCAGCAATCTTAATTATCAGGACAGACTGTAGGCCATTGCTCTTTACTCAATGTCTTATAGACTTCTCTGTAGATATATCGGTCTAGCCTTTCAAGCCATGAAAAGATTCAACACTGTTTGACCTTCTGTTCCATCATAGGACAAATGTTACCTCAACTACATGGTTAAAAAAACTAAATCTTCATCAAGAGATAAATAAGACTCATTGACAGGATAGATTCATATCCCAGTACATCCGTCACCTGTGGAACAAATTTCTACTGCATATCAAACAGAGTAGTACCCATGTCACCTTCAATGAAAACCTAAATAATTGGTTGGGGAGTCGTAAATCCTCTGCTGGTCTATCTTGGTTTGCCTTCCTTGAGAATGGTGTGAAATTTTGAATTTTTTTTTGGCTAAGTTTGTAATGGTGTGCAGACTGATAGCCTAGTACTTACCTATGAACCTATACTAGGAAGAGAGAGAGAGAGAGAGAGTGTGTGTGTGTGTGTGTGTGTGTGTGTGTGTGTGTGTGTGTGTGTGTGTGTGTGTGTGTGTATTTTTATTGAATGTTTAGTGTGTTGGGCATGCATGGTAGCGTGCAACAGTTTTTGTGATCATTATTTTTTTTAAATCATGTGTGTTGCGATCATTAAATTAGATTGAGCAATGCATAGTCACATATGCACACACACACTAATATATATTACATATATATATATATATTTTTTTTTTCCCCTTAAGTTTTATTATGTGTATGTGTTGATGGAATGTGTCACTGAGTGCCAAATATTCTGAGAACACCTTGATTTCTATGATGGTGTGGTTGGGAGAGCCAGCTTTTGTTATTTATAGTGCATGATAAAGATTTTATGCAGTGTTGGAGGCCAGTCACAGTTTGTTTTTGAGCCAGTTTTATAAACTGCAGTAGACCATGAGTTTTATTTCAACATAAAATGTGTGTAGATTTGTGTACAAAATAGAGTTGTTTGCCTACAGATAACGATAAACACGTGAAGATAAACACGATCCTTCTGACAACACCTCTGCAGAAAGGAAGACAAACCATAAATAAAATATGAAGGATTATGAGCAGGTCATTGATCATAACCTTCTTGTATCTGAGGCATGGCTGCCAAGAAATTCACCTTGAGAGTAAAGTTCAAGAGGTGAATTTTAGCATCTGTGTCAAAAACACATACTACAGGGTTATGATACACTGACCTACTCGCAGATCTTTGTAGTGCATGGAAACTGAACTTCTTTGTGTACTACAAATTAAACCAAAGTAAGATAAAAAAAAATGTGATGTGTTATTCCTGCTATGAAAGTCAATAAAGCAGTGGTGGAGTGGTTGACATATTATGTATTCCCTGTGAAAGGGAAGCAATTTCATTCAAAATACTTTGTGTACATCAGCAGACAGCAGGCATAAATGGGAGTTAAAACAAAGCTGTTTCATGCCCTGCTGCTGCAGTTTACTGGTCTGCCTGTCTGCTTTTAGTGCAGAGACGATATTAGCAGTGCCTAGTGTGAGTGCTTAACGATTGTTAAGGTCAGGTCTTGCACTATAACAGCACTGAGCCAGGATATTATTTTACTGTTTTTGTGAGCATAATCAGGGCACTCTGTGCACTATTTTGTAATTATAATGTTGCAGTGACAACAGGAAAGCATAAATAGGAAAAAGTACAGGGCAGGGAATAAGCATGAGCTACCCTTATGCTGGGGAGCATTGTTTGTGTTGGGATGGGATTAGCAGTGAATGAAGCACTTCACTGGTATAATACAAAAGTTGTCACAGACCAAATATTCATGAAACAGATTAATTCAGAGACAGAGCAGCATAAAATAAGAGGATTCAGCATAGTAAGCAAACCAAAGCATAACAGGAAATAGAAGTGTTGCTTATGTACCATAATAGCAACCTGGCAAAACAGAAAGTTAACACTCCTCTCCTTACACTTCTCACATAAAATATTTGCTGACCTTTGTAAAACTGTTGCCTACACACTGCTTGCCTGGATCGGGAAGTCAGCCAAGACCCCTATTGAGAGTGTTAATATTTGTTTCAGAGATCAGGCTGAATAGTGTATAAGGAGTGAAGCATGGATGACCTTGTACAACAAATTGTGCTTTCAGTGAGTGGATAGTATTTCACTTCCTGCTGGAAATGCAGGGCACAATGTATATGGTTGCTAGCATTTCTTCCTGTACATTTTAAAATTTCAAAATGAAAACAGTGGCATTACCATGATGTTTAATACTGCTCCTAATAATAATAATAATAATTCCTGCATTTGCTATTTGCTTCTGTTGAACTTGGTAGGAGGAGAAAACAAAAAATGCCTCTGTGCAGGCAAAATGCAAGAAAGTTACCAAGGGCAATAACACAGATTTATATCATCACAGAAGATAACGCACTAGGTACTAAGACATAATCAGCATCACATTACAGGAGATTATAGCACTAAATATTGTGAGCAGATTATGCCCCACTGTTTGCAGATCCATGCAAGTCACTCTGTAAGGAAACAGAGGTGACTAATACAGATAAACAGTGCTAAGCAGATTACTCATATCAGAAGAAAAAAAGAGAGAGAGACAGAGTCAGAGAAAGAGAATGAGAGAGACATAGAGAGGAAGTATGTCCAATTCTCAGTTGTGATATACTGGATACAAGATCCAGTTTTCTAAGTTGTAAGTAAAAAATAGAAATGTTTATTTGGATGAATTTAGAGCAGTCATTCAAGTGGGTAAAACACGGTACTAGTTCCTGAATATTAGTGTTAGATCTGAATTTTCCAGTAGGAATCCCAGACATTCATCAGTGCTCACATTCTAATATAAACTTAGGCTTATTTTGGGGATTTCAGTATTTCTATTTTCCTGCAACATAATCACATAAAGTAGTGGTGCTTCCATTAGGTCTTAGGCTTCTGTGTACTCTTTCAGAAGGTAGGGAGAATCAACAAGAAGTCAGGGCACTGCGTAAAGTTCCACTGTTGAGTACTTTGCTGCAGTAGATAAACAGTGAAAATATTTGCTACTCAAAGCAAATGTGTGAAGGCAACTCTCCCCTCCCCCTTTAATAAGGGAAGCAGAAACAAACATGCAAAATTGTCCTACATAGATGTCCAAGACTTCTGATTACTTCCCACCATAGGTCTCAGCCTATTAAGAGGCCAATGTGGAACACAGACCCTAGCAATGTGTGACAGTCAAAATGTTTGCTTGTTCACTCTCTCCTGACCCGGAAAAGTGCCCCTGGTGTGCAGCTGGCCGTCATCTGGTTAAGACTGATTTCCATTCACAAGTTCACTGGCTTACCCCGCTGGAAATTTATAGTACCCTGGACCTAATATTGATGACTGCCTCCCTCTATTTGTCCTGAATTTAATACTCTAGAGTATGTCCTATTAATGCTTCACCTTCTGTACCTTACAAACACTTCTTTTGTTTTTGTATTCCTTGTTTTTATTTCCCTGCTAACTGCCTCCTGCACATCATCGGGCCACTCCCCAGTATTGCCATCTTCTACCTGCCCTGCTGCCCCCCCCTTCCCTTAAACAGACATTTCTTGCTCTTAGAGACCCTATTTCTCTATGCTCCTTATCTCTACCTGCCCATCTCCTTAGCCTGCCATTTCTGCACTACCTTTACTTGCTAACCTCTGCTACTGTTTGGTCTTTATTCCTGTGGCTAGTTCTCATTCTCCCTGCAATCTATCCTGTTCCAGTCTCTCTCCCCTGTATCTGCTCTGTATTTCTCCTCTTCCAGATACCCCTGGCTCCTCTTACATTTCACCTGTAAGCGATCCGGATAGTTTTTTGTGGGTTCTGCAGCTCCTGCTGGTGGGTCTTGTACCATATCTCTACCCACATATTGTCGTGATTGCCTTTTCCCTGTGCTGCTTTCACTTCCTCCTGCTGACTCCCCCCTTTACCCAGCCTGTTATTTTTATCTGATTACTGAATTCCATTCACTATCCTGTGCTCTACTTTTTCCCTGTGCTGCTTTCACTTCCTCCTGCTGACCCCCCCTTTACCCAGCCTGTTATTTTTATCTGATTACTGCATTCCATTCACTATCCTGTGCTCTACTTTTTCTTCCCCCCTTGGAGTGCTCTTTTTGCACCCTCCCATTATAATCTACCTTTGCATTTTATTCCTACTTGTGACATTGGACTGTGGCACTCTCTCTTCCCTTTGTCCTGATCTCTAATACCCCCCTACTCCCTTCCCTAGTCTGATCTCCTATTCCTCCTCTACTCACTCCGTTCATCCTGTATAGTGTTGTATATACCTTATTGTTTGCCTAATTCCTGCTCCTGTCCCCCTCCCTCCCCTACTGACATCTTACTGTTGCATCTTCCCATAATGCACTGTGGCCTTTAAAGCCCTACGTGCACTCTTTTTCTCGCCATCTTTGTTTGTTCACTCTTTCCTGCCCTGGAAAAGTGCCCCTGGTGTGCAGCTGGCCGTCATCCCATAAGCGTTATCTACATTACAATTTCTGTTTGAGTACTGACCTTAGTTCTTGACTGTAGTATTACATTCAATGTAGAGCTGTTGAATTATTTGAATCCTTATGGCTGTACTTGTTGTTTCATGGTATCTATCTGGATATTATTTGGATACTTTAGATTTTAGCTTAAACCCCTCACAAGTGAACTGTGTACTTTATTACAGGCTACAGTAGGTGTATTACATTAGAGCTGGTTAATCATAGCGCTGAAGAAAACTGGTGATGCATACAGGTTTCATAGTTGTCTAACTGCTAATATCTACTTAAAGGCTTGGTGAATGCCTCATCCTAGATTTGAGCATGTAACTGGGTTCTGTATCTGACTATAGCAGTCTCAATACCTTAGCGATCACTTTTAAACTATAGCGGTTGTATTATTTGGCGGTTAAAATAATCCGTTTGAAACCTTGATTGCCCTCTTGGCTTTAAATGCTTACCGCATTGTCCTAATCTCTTTTATTGACAAACATCCATGTTTTAGGTTTGAGTAGAGGTGTATTTGTAATATTCCATTATCTGGCTCCACATGGCCAGATTGGTGTCCTTATTCAATATGCTTTAACTTCCACTGCCTTGTTGCCAGTCAGTAACAGCTTTTTTTTAAATTATTTCTGTACATGTGTAAACTGTATCACTCCCAATTCAGCCCCATTTGGCTGAATGGCTTCCTTTTTCTACTGCTGTTACCAGCCTTTTTTTTCTCTGCCTTGTGACCGGGTTTACATGCTAACCTGGCGTCCTTTTTACTGCTCCTGTCAGCTTTCTTCTCTGCCTTGTGACCGGGTTTACAATGCAAACCTGCCTATCTGCATTTCTCTGCCGTGTAGTGACCTAACAACAGTACAAGTCTGAAATGCATTGCCATTTTAAACTAGTTTAACCTGTATTTTCGTAAAAGGTTATTACACTGCCCTATGGTGGCTCTGTTCTTGTTTATATTTACTCAACATTTCACTTGTGTATGGAGATAGCAAGTGCCATTAGTTGTACTTCATTTTTAGCTTTATTTTTACCATTTATTGGCTAAAGCATGACTACAAATGTGTTAAAATATGTCCCTATTTTCTCTGTTCTTAGCTGCCATTTGTAAACAAATTGCTGCTTGAATGTCTGTCTACATGCATAGCCTCCCTTGCTGAAACTGCTGTTTATTTTGTTTACCTATATATTCTCTTGTCTGCATATCACTTCTAGACATGTTACTGAATAGTGCTCTTTGTCATTTTTCATCTCCTGCCCATTGTAATGTGTCTTGTTTATAGGCAATTGTTTTTCTTTTTTGTTATTGCTCCAAAAAGTGTGTTCTTGTGAAAAGGCTCATTGATTTGCATTGCTTTTTGTACTGCATTTAATGCCCTTTAGGTTACTGTTGCGCAAACATCTCCCTACATATTTTTCCCCTGCTAATCAGTTCTTTCCCTAGGCCTCACGTGCATGCTACACACTCACCTGAAATATCCCCACAGCTCAACCTACACACCCTATACACTCCCATACTCAAACCCCCCCCTTCTATCTCACACACATTATTGCCAGCCTTCACTCTCAAGGTTTTACTAATGCCTCAATCTCTCTCTCTCTTCTTTTTTTTATAGGTTAAGACTGATTTCCATTCACAAGTTCACTGGCTTACCCCACTGGAAACTAACAGTACCCTGGACCTAATATTGATGACTGCCTCCCTCTATTCATCCTGGATTTAATACTCTAGAGTATGTCCTATTAATGCTTCACCTTCTGTACCTTACAAACACTTTTTTTATTTTTGTATTCCTTGATTTTATTGCCCTACTAACTGCCTCCTGCATATCATTGGGCCGCTCCCCAGTATCTCCATCTTCTTCCTGCTCTGCTGTTCTCCCCCCTTCCCTTAAACAGACATTTCTTTATCTTAAAGAACCTATTTCTCTATGCTCCTTATCTCTACCTGCCTATCTCCTTAGCCTGTCATTTCTGCACTACCTTTTCTTGCTACCCTCTGCTACTGTTTGGTCTTTATTCCTGTGGCTAGTTCTCATTCTCCTTGCAATCTATCCTGTTCCAGTCTCTCTATCCCCTGTGTCTGCTCTCTATTTCTCATTTTCCAGATACCCCTGGCTTCTCTTACATTTCACCTGTAAGCTATCCTGATAGATTTTTCTGGGTTCTGCAGCTCCTGCTGGTGTGCCTCGCTCCATTCGGTCCACTCACTTCACTCCCCTACCCCCATTCCCACCCACCCCATTACAATTACATTTATAGTTATCTGTCCCTCCCCTTCCTGTCCTCAATATCCATCCACTTCCTGTCTGCCTCTACTCGCCCCCTCTGACATTAACTAACCACCAACACCTCTCCATTCTACTCAAACTTCCCATCTCTTACACTATCACTACTTATTCTACTTCCTCTACACACAAACCTATTTGTAAATTATAAATCACTCTTTTACTCATAACCTAGTTTTACCATGCTCCTTCTATTCCTCTCTTTACCAATCCTAACACTACTCACAAACCTTACTTGCTATCATGTACACCTTTCCCAACCTCATCTAATCTCTCCTACCACATCTAGCATCAAAGCTTTCTCTCCCTCCTACCCCATCTTAATCTCCCCATCTCTCTTCAACATCACCTTTCACTGCTATCACAAACTCATTATACTTAACATCTACCCCCCTATATACCCAAGTCAAAACACCACCACCAGTTTTTTCTCAGTAACACACTGTAACACAATCCCCAGCAACTTCTTGCTGGTGACATTCATCCTAATCCTGGCCCACCCTGCCACACTCTAAACCCTGCAGCCAAAAACAGCCCCTCCTCTCCTACATCATCCCACTACCCACTCCGTGCTCAACCTCCCTTAAAACAAACCTCACAAAACAAACATATTTCTATATATGCACTGAATATATGAAGCCTCACAAACAAAATCACTGAACTACATGCTTGGATAGCTCAAAACACCCCACATATCCTTGCCCTATCAGAAACCTGGCTAAAACCACACATAACTAACAAAGAAATATTGCCACCTGGTTACAACAGCTATCACTCTGATAGACTCAACAAAAAGGGCGGTGGTGTTGCCATTCTCCACTCAAACAGCCTAAACCTCTCAAACATCAGCACACCTACTCCTGATTTCCACCCAGCCAAACTCATTATCCTTAACTGCCATCTAAACCCCCATAAGACATTTGTCATTGTCTCTATTTATATTCCCCCTGGAAATAACATTCTCATCCTAGAATCCATCCTCTCTTGGTTCTCTCTCAACTTACCCTATGAAACTATAATTTTAGGTGACGTTAACACAGACTGGTCCAAACTTTCCACTAACTCCCCACTGACCTCCATCAACCTCTATGGATTTCACCAACTGATATCATCCCCTATTACCTACACAACACCTCTTCCTTTTCCACCATTGACTGGATACTCACCAACTCTCCCAACCTTTACCACAACCCAACTACCTTACCAGACTCATTGAGTGACCATCTTCCTACTAGTATACTTCGCCACTCTCCACAAGCAAACATACCCCACTCCTATAGAGACTGTCATAGCTTACATAACTTTAAACCATCTGAATTCAACTCTGTCCTCTAATATCAACTGGTCCATCCTTAAACACCTGCCTCTGAATGATGCTATTCACAAATTTAATAGCACATTCCTAGATATTCTCAACTCCCTAGCCGCTATAAGACGCATTAGAATCAAGGCTAATTTTGCCCCCTGGCTATCTAAGGAATCTAAATCACTCATGCAAAACCATGACAAAACCTGGACAACCTGGACAAAGAATAAACAAGCCTCCATTCTTCTTAAATACAAATAACTTCAAAATCTCGTCAAAAGACATGTCTGTAAAGACAAAAAGTCTTATAACTTTCCACAGAATAACTGTAAAGCACATCCACAGAAATTCTGGTCCACCTTAAAGGCAATCCTCAATCCAGGTTGCCCTTCAAACCCCTCTCCTTACCTTAACAATAGCCCACTAGAAACTGCTACCCTTCTCAATAGACACTTCATTGAAACTGTCCAGAAACTTACTCCCATAAACCACTACACAAACACCACCTATGTCCATCCCAAGCCTCTAAACAGTAATCTCTTCTCCTTAAAACCAGTCCCAACCTCATATATAAAGTCACTCCTTCTAAAACTAAAACCTTGCTCTCCCTCCTCTGACAACCTGCCACCCACTTTCCTTAAACTAGCTGCAGAATCCATTGCTTATCCAGTATCTATCTTGATAAATTGATCTATCCAAGAATCCAAAGTGCCAGATATTTGGAAATCCTTCTTCACCACCGCATTGCATAAAGGGGGAAACTCTACAGAACCTTCAAACCATCGCCCAATTGCCATCCTCTCTCCTCTCTCCAAACGTATGGAAAAATGTGTACACTCTCAACTCCTTCACTATCTCCTCCAACAGAACCTCCTCACACCCTCCCAACATGGCTTCCGCCCTAACCACAGCACCTCTACAGCTCTCCTATCATTTACACACACAATAGCTGAAGCTTGAGACAAAAACCTCCTAGTATCCAGCCTCTTTCTTGATCTTTCAAAAGCTTTTGACACTGTCTCTCACCCTTTACTCCTGACTAAACTGTCTAACCTCTGCCTAGCTCCCTCCACCCTTACCTTCTTTTCTAGTTATTTGTCTGACAGACAGCAATCTGTTCACTGGCTCTCTGCCTGCTCACCCTACCTCCCAGTAACTACTGGGGTGCCTCAAGGCTCCATCCTGGGTCCCCTCCTCTTCAACATCTTTACAAATGAACTATATACATCCTGCAAACTATCAGTACTAGTCCAATATGCTGATGATTCAACACTCATCTGTTCTTCTAATAACATCTCTGACCTCCAGACACTCACCCAGGACCCCTTTCTATCAGTGAAAAAATGGCTAGCTGAAAATCTACTTATCCTAAACCCTAAGAAAAACAAACTTCTGTTATTCTTCCCCCGGACACTCTCTCACCTGAAATCTAACTTTCTTATCTCATCCTCCAATAACACCAAAATATAACCTGACTCCCACACAAAACTTCTAGGAGCCATCATTGACGACGAAATTAAATTTAACCTACACATTCTACAAAATATAAAGAAAACTCACCAAAAGCTAGGCATGCTCTACAGACACCGTAGATTCCTGACCTACAATGCCAGACTGTCCCTATCACAGGCTCTTCTTCTTCCCTCCCTTCTCTATGCCACCCCTATTGTCACTAATATTCAAACAACTACCCTGGCCAAACTCCAACAAACATGCCACAAAATAGCAAGGTTCATCACAAACTCCCCCTACAACTCTCACCACTGCCTCTCTCTGAACTCCTTACAATGGCTAGAACTCCCACAACAACTTCTTCTATCTCAGTTTCAAATAATCCACTCCATACTGTATAAACTATTAACCTTCCCAGCCCCATCCTCCTTACTGTCCACCTGTATACCAACTCACACACTTCGCATCTCTAACCAACAACTCCTCAACATCTACCAACCAAAAAAATCTGTTGGTAGATTACTTTATAAATCCTCCCTATCTCAGGCATGGAATAACCTTCCATCCCATTTACACTCCATAACATACCCTTTACAATTTAAGAAAGAACTCAAACTACACTTTATGAGAACAAAAGGCTGTACTTGTCATGACCCTACATAACCTCACTACACTCTGTTGTATACACTCCAGTAAAATATATTTATATTTTTGCTTTTGAAATGCCTGAATTGTAATGATAACATATAATGTTTTTTTTTTTTTTCTCACCTGAATCTCTGTTTTTTGAAATTAGTCATTGTACTATCTGGCTTGTTAAACTATCATGTATACTTTATTGTATGTTATTGGAGCTTTTCTCCTCGGGTCTCCACTGAAAATGGGCTCCTGGCCCAGATGGACCAACCCGGTTAACAAATGTCAATAAATAAATAAAGTAATAAATGTGGAACACCCTATTTTTGCACTGTGTGAAACGCACCATTTCCATGGGAACTGGTTGAAGTGGGCTATCAGCTGCAGAAATAAAAGCAAACCTGGAAGAAAAATAGCCAGACAGTTGCAGTAGTAGTGTGAGTAACAGGGCTAAAAAATAATTTACAGTCATACTTAAATGTGCTATCAATATAGTGTGTGTGTGTATATATACATATATATATATATATATAATTCTGGGCACTTTGTGTGTGCTGAGAAAAGCACTCTTGGCTATATTACAGACTGAAATAACACTAATTTCTTGAAATCTAATCGTAGCATTATTTGGGAATGGGATCCATTCCTATTGTGGTATTAGAAACCCAAAACTTTTGGATTAATTAAAAAAGAAACTATAATATGTTAACAGGCTATGATGATATAGCAGAAGTAGTTGGCACTTAACCCTACAACTTTAATTACTTAGCATACCTACCATAGAGCAAGCGATGTTTCTTGGGCAGTGCGAGTGAGTTTGACTTGCAAATCTAAAAGCTTTACTATAGCTTTAGGTAAATAAAAATATATTAAAGTACCTTAAATTGTTCAGGCTTTGCCCTCATTTTTGTAAATTAGGAAGCTATGCATACGTCCTACAAGCGCCACTCACTTAACAGGAGTAAAAAAAAATTACCTACTATCAGAAATTACTTGGATCCCAAAATGTAATGCAGTACCACTTGCTGGTATAATTTTAATATCAGAAAACTAATGGAATAAAAAAAAAACACTCAGTGGCACTTGATGTCAACCAAGTAAGGCATCTCATAATGGCCAATCAGTGGAAAATGTGAAGTGACTACAATGCTGGCATTACATTTAATACACATCTGGTCCCAGCAGTACAGTATATTTAGATGTATAGTGTTTTAACTTTGTATTGTTTACTGTTTTACAAAGGCATTAAAGTGTAATCTATACAGCAGAAAGGGACAAAACATTCATCCTGTTTATTATATCGCTAGTGTGGTCATGTAATTCACTTATATCATTAACAACACATTTTATTGTAATCACTTTATAAATTCCTTTTCTATTTCTACCAGAACAAGTCCAGCTTCTGTTTACTTTAGAATTTTCCTGTTATACTTCCTTTCTCTATAGCAATACACTTTATCATGCTGAAAGATGAAATGACTGTCAGTGTCTGTTTCCAGTT
Source organism: Protopterus annectens (assembly GCF_019279795.1). Taxonomy (NCBI): domain Eukaryota; kingdom Metazoa; phylum Chordata; order Ceratodontiformes; family Protopteridae; genus Protopterus; species Protopterus annectens. The sequence continues at coordinate 532,501,584 of NC_056750.1, read as the reverse complement.
ACTATCTGATCTTGATATCCACTGCCCCCCCCCACTAAACTTGCACTACTTACATATCCTGCTCTGATACTTATTTTTATTGCTTCATGCAGATAATTAAGAATTAACCAATTTATATGACTATCTGTTTCTGCTACAGAGTTTTAATTCCTGTTTCTTCCTTCTGCCTTTTAAGTTACTTTACTTTCACTTTCTTTCCATTCTTTTTCCACTCTGGTTTCTTTTTTTTTTTTTTAGCTATCTATAATTTTGTCAGATTACTTATTCACAGACTCTTTAGTACATAGTCTAGTGCCAATCTATGAACTTATGAACCTATCTGCCCAAAGGCATTTATAAGCTTAGCCAGAATGTGTTGGCTTTCGCTGCCCCCTTAGATTAGTTCCCTGTACCTCTGTCCAGCAGAGCCACTGAAGTGATCCCTGGGGTAAACTTTCTGTTTCCCATCCACTCATCAAGGTTTCTTTTGAAGAGTGTTAGTGAGGACCTCTGCCTAATGTAGATTGGAATCTTGTTCCAAAGCATGGAAAGTCTCTGGGACAGGAATCTATCCCTCCAGCACGTCCTATTTATTGTTGTGGTGAGGTTTAGATCCCTAGAGCATGTGGCTCGAGGAGATAAGGTTTTCTTTAGGTGGAGTATGTCCATCAATTCTGGGTTAGACATGGCCTTGTATGTCAGGCAGAGATCACCTCTGAGTAGGCGGTATGCAACAGAGTACAGCTGGAGTTTCTTCAGTCGAGTTGCATAGGGCATCTGTTTGAGGACAGTTATCCTCTTGGTGAGGTACTTCTGTGGTCTTTCCAGCTGTTGCAGGTGTCTTGTAAAGTACATCCCAAATGGGGCGTTGTACTCTATGATGGGTCTGATGAGTGATGAGTAGAGGGGCACAATGACCTCTTTTGATCTGGATGCAAACCCTTTTGTGATTAGGTGGCCACGTAGAAGGATTTTCTAACCACTTTGGCAATGTGATTATCAATGGTGAGATTACTATCTACTTGGGTCCTCAGATCCCTTATTATGTCTTCTGTATTTAGGGGACTACCATCTATGTGGTAGTTTGTGGGTACTTTGTTTTTTTCCAAAGGGGATGACTATGCACTTTTTGGCATTTAGCTTGAGGCCATGATTTTGACACCAGGTATCTGTCTCAGTGAGACCCTTTTGGAGGATGTCTGTGTCAGCTGGAGAGTCAATTATAGCCCCTAGTTTGCAGTAGTCTGTGAACTAGGTCAGCCATAGTCCTCCTATGGTTGCCTGTACCTCTGAGAAGTATATGCCGAACAGGAGGGGTCCTAGGACTGAGCCCTGGGGAATGCCACTTGTAACCGGTTTAAAGTCAGACCTAGCTCCCGCAACTCTCACCATGTGGGTTCTGTCCGTGAGTCAGTTGGCAACCCGTCTTGTGACGTAGGGGTTTATGTTCAGGCTGGTGAGCTTGTCTATAATACCAGAATGGGGACTGGTGTCAAAGGCCTTTGCAAGGTCTAGGTAGGCTGTATGTACCACCGTTCTCTCATCTATAGACTTGGTAATTGTCTCAAAGAAGTCCATCAGGTTTAGGAGGCATGATCTACCCTTAACAAAGATGAACTGGGTAGGGTCCAGTGTTTGGAGGTTCCCAATGTCTCTGTTAATGAGTTCCATGATGATGTGCTCCATAGCCTTGCAGACCAAGCTAGTCAGGCTTATAGGGAAATAGTTCCCGGGGTCTGTTGTGGCTCCACCTTTGTGGAGTGGAATAACCGTTGCTGTGCACCACTCTATGGGTACATAGCCTGTGATTAGGCTGAGTTTGAACAGTGTGTTTAGGTGAGGGGTTAGTTCGTCTTTGAGCTCGTGTAGGATGCAGCCTGGGACACCATCTGGTCCCATTGATGTTGTGTTTTTGGCTTTGGAGAGGGCTATTTTAACCTGAGTGTCTGTGATTTCAGGGGCTCTACATTCTTCTGGTATGGTTATGGGCCCTTTTGGGGGTAAGAGGGGGGGGTGAAGTTTGCACTGAACCTGTCTGCCAGGATGTTGGTGATATTGGTCAGTTCAGTGTATTTTGCACCATTCTGCACTAACTCTGAGCAGATCTGAGCATTGCCATTTAGATTCTTGACATAGCTAAAGAATGCCTTGTGATTATCTTTGGAGTCCTTGGTAATTTTTCCTTCGAAGCTAACCTTGGATGATTTTATGAGGGGTCATAGTTTCTTGCTGATGCTGATCAGGGATGTCTTCCCTTCTTGGGATTTTACTCTTTTCTGTACTAGTTTCCTCCTTCTATTGTATTGCTTGTTTATGGCAGGAGTCCACCAGACTGGTTCCCTTTTCTTGGAGGAGTGAGTCTTGGTTTTGCTTGGGATGGCACGATCCATGCATTCTTGTAGGTACCCGTACAATGCATTAGTAAAGGATTTTGCAGCTTGGGCAGCATTATCCTTCAGCATGGGGTCTTTGAAAATTTCCACCTTGGTCTTAAGTAACATGAAGTTTGCTTTTGAAAAGTTTTTCATGGTGGTTTCCTTGTCTGGGGGGTAGGGGCAGAATGTGGATATCCAAAGTGATTTGTTTATGGTCAGATGTAACCAGCGAGGGGTTGACCTCTGGTGTCTAGCACCGGTTGCCCATGTTGGTGATGACCAGGTCCAATATGTTATCATCTCTGGTGGGAGTGTTGACCATTTGAACCAGGGCGTTTGAGTTTATAAATTCTAGGAAATGTTGGGCAAGGGAGTTGGTACTTGAGTAGTTCTCCCAGTTAATGTTTGGGTAACTGAAATCACCCAATATTTGGTAGGGCCTTTGTTTCCCAGTGTTTCCAGAAACATGGAATGGGGGTCCTGGGACATGGCGGGTGAGCTGTAGCAAGCTACAATTTGAATTGCAGTTTTGCCCATTGTTAGTTGCACGTGGATGATCTCTGAAGCATCGTGCTGTGCCACTAACCTGGAGGTGTGGGTATCCTTGATGAATATGGATACGCCCCCACATTTTGTATTTCGGTTCAGGTTCTGTGGCCGAAATGTATGGTATGAGTTGTAGCCTGGCAGTGCTGGGGTGCCCTCTGGAGCCTTAAACCAGGTTTCTATTACTGCACATATATCGATTTTCTTCATACTGAGGCGTGCTTTGAGTACGTGCATTTTGAGGTTTAGACTTCTGGCATTGAGTAGCATTACCCTCAGTTTTTTGTTACTTGTGCTATTTATGCCATTGGATTTGTCTTTTGAGACTTGCCTAAAAAAGGCACTATGGGGGTGACAAGAGCCTTGACCAGCATTCAAAAGCCTAAGGGTGACAGGTGCAAGCTGTCTCTATCGAAGTGGCGTGGCTTGTCGAGCATGTCATCCCAGTTGGACAGAGACAGGATCCCCTTTGAATGACACCAGAAACCTAGCCAATTGTTGAAATCGAGAATTTTTTCCGTGGTATCACTCTTGGTGAGGGCAGGATGCTACTCAGGGTCAGGGTCATACCAGCCTGGGCTACGTGATCAGAGAGCTCTTCCATGTCTCTTTTCATGTAGTCCAGGGAGGTATGGCTCAGGTCATTCACAAAAACATGGACAATGACAGTCATATTTGTACTTGTTCTGGAGTGACCTGACTGCTTGTGATATGTGGCGGATCCTGACACCCAACAGGCAGTTAACAGTAACCTTCTCTTTATTCAGCCTAGTGAGTGGGACATCAGTGTGCCTGACTATAGAGTCACCTATTACTAGTATGTTGGGTATGTTATTTTGCCTTAAGGGCTGTGATTGCATGGCACACTGGATGTTAAGTTGTCAATCTCGCCTTCATTCTTGCTGGATGGGTTCGGAGCCGATCATCGGCTCCGACTCGGCACTTGCTAAACTCGAGAGCTAATTTTACCAGCTCGAGGCAACCCTATATCCCATGATGCAAGGCAGAGACTACCCAGATCTCGTTTGCTGCTTCGTTAACGAGGTGCCTTCTTTTACCAGCTCTAGGTAAGTGAATAGTTTTTGAGACTTTTCGTCTACCCCCCTTTAAATTTATATATATATTTGTGATTTGTTAACCTTAATGATTTACTTTAGCCCTATTCCCGTCAGTGTTCCCTTTTTTTCGAGTAATTTATTCCCTTTCCCTAGCTTAGGCCTTAGGCCTTCCCCTCCCTAAATTTTTTCCTGTCAGGGATTGTTTGTGTATGACTGTGTGTTATCCCTGTTTATTTTAAATTGTTGGATTGAGTGTTTTTGTGTGTGTGTGTGTCTTACTATATTGTGTTTCCTTGACACAGTTATGTCGAAGGACACTAAGGTCTCAGGCTTCAAGAAGTGTGATTCGTGCTGTCAGAAGATGTATCTGACAGACGGTCACACTTCTTGTGTTTATTGCCTGGGACCTTCGCACCTGCAGGACTCTTGTGCTATCTGTCATGCTTTCAGCCCAAGAGTCCTGCAGGAGCAAAAAAATAAGCTGATATTAAGGGGCTTATTGAAGCCCGAGAGCTCCCCGACTAAGTCGGCGCCGGGGAAGCCCTCGAAACCTGTTAAGCCTTCGGCTCAGACTTCTAAGCCGTCGGCTTCGGGTTCATCCTCACCAGGGTCGAGATCGGCTCTGGCCAGAGCCGATCCTTCCACCTTACCAGTCTCAGTATCGGCTCCATCCGGCGCCGATACTGTCAAATCCAGACATTCAGTGTCAGCTCCGGCTGGAGCCGACGTATCTTCGGATCCATTGGCTCCATCGATCTCAAAAAAGAGATCTTGATCCCCTTCAGTGGAATCCATACATTTGGCTCCGAGATCACCCTTGCTCTCAGAGCGGAGCCATCGGAGCCGTTCTTCTCGGTCGTCCAGGCTGTCTGATCACGACCTCGAGAGAGTGGTGAGTAGACTATTAAAGTCTCAGGCATTGGCCCAAATACTCCATAGCCCATCTCAACAGACAGTAGCTATTTCACATCCACCAAACATTCCTCCTTCGACTCTCTTACAGAGCTCTGAGCCGGAGGTCCTCGGAACCGGCACCGTTGTGGCTTCGGAGCCGATACCACCCCTTTCGGCTCCGTCGTCCTCTGCTCCGATTTCCTCCTTGAGACCTTCATTGGAGGGATCCGGGCATCTGGTCTCTCTCGTTGGCTCCGAGGGGGCAAGTGGCATCGGACCCTTGTCTGACCCCGTTCTCCCTCTCGGAGCATCGGCGTTGTTGAGCTCGGCCCCGACATCTGCCTCGGAGCCTTCCCTCTCGGTGAGGCCTGGGGTTCCTATCTCTTCAGAATGGAAACTTTCTGGTCTCTCTGACGGGGGAGGCTTCGAGATGATGAGGAGTGTACTAGCCCCTGGGCTTAGTCAATGGACAGTTCCATCAGCTCCTCCCACTACAGTACCTGCTGACGTCTCTTCCCACTCTCTTGCTCCCGGACCCAGAGATCCAACGCCTCAGGTTTCCCCATTGGGAATATCTTCCTCTTCTGAGGCTTCTCCTGATCTGTCAGGGGAACCCCCGCATAAGAGGACATGTAAGAGGAAACATCTAGACTCCCCTGAGTCTACTACATCAGATACTGACCTGGATGAGTCGGAGGGATCCCCAAGGTCCTCCTCTGAGGATGTCTCATTTTCAGACATCCTTGAACTCCTTAAGCAGAGGGGGAACTGGCCCTCCCTTAATCCTTCCGAGGACAAGTCAGTATACCTGGAGGCATTCGGATCTCGACCCTCCACCTCCTGGGTGTCTCCGCCTTTCGACTCTCTCATGGAGGTAGTGGCTTAGAAGGCGTGGATGGCTCCGGATTCGGTGGAACCTATCCCTAGGAGGCCTTCAAAATTTATTACAGCCCCACAAGATAGACAATATTTAACAAAGGGTGTCCCAGTTGATGCCATGGTGGTGGCTGCTGCCACCAAGAAGGAATTAGCTGATCCTTCAGTACCTGTCCATCCTCCTAACAAGGATTCTAGGACTATGGACAGGTACGGTAAGCGGATTTTTTCTTCAGCGACTTTTGCCATGAGATCGCTGAACTACTTATGCCACTTCACCCGCCTTCAAAGAGATGTTCTTAAAGAGTTGGGAGAAGTTTTACAGGATCCGTCAGCTGCTGGGTCTCAGGATAAGATTAGCTCACAGCTAGGAATCCTTAACTCCATTGTTAACTCCTCCATGCGGCTCATTTCTTATGCAGCCGATGGAGCGAGTAGGGCCGCAGGCACAGGAGTGGCTTTAAGGCGTCAGTCCTGGATGCGGCTTTGTAATTTTGCAGACCCCTTCAAGGCGTCCTTCACAAACTCCCCCTTTGATGGGTCGACCTTGTTCGGACCTCAAGTGAAAGACACTTTGACTAGATGCAAACAAGATGGCAAGACTCTTTCTGCCATAGGAGTCCATTTCTCCACCCCTTCAAGACCTTACCCCAAAGGACAGAAGGGAGGGAAAATGTGGTTCTGCAAATCTCAAGGAGTCATGCCTGACGCACAAATTCAGTTTACCCCCAGAGGCAGAAGGGGTAACAATAATAGACGCTGCCCTAGGGGCAGAGGTGGTCCGCAGAATCAGGGTAGCACAGAGCCTCTTTCTGACAAAACCTTCCAGCATCCCTGAGATGTTGCCCGATTGTCCGCCTTTGGAGGCAGTTGGGGGAAAATTATCGCTGTACCCAATAGCCTGGCTTTCCCTTTCTCAAGACAAATGGGTACAGTCAATTATATCCGAGGGTTACAAAATTCCCTTTATTCAAACCCCAATTCAACAAAAGGGAACCCTTCCAGACGTTTCACCCGGTCTAAGGGAACTAGCAGTACTAGAAATATCAAAACTGCTAGTAAAAAGAGTCATCCAGCCAGTCCCAGCAGAACAAATAGGATCCAGAATCTACTCAAGGTTCTTTTTAGTTCCAAAAAAGACAGGGGACTGGAGACCAATATTAGATTTGAGCAAACTCAACAAGTTTGTAAAGAAATCAAGATTCCGGATGGTCACGCTTCAGTCCATTCTGCCCTTTCTGGGCAAGGACAATTGGATTTGCTCGATAGATCTTCAGGATGCGTACTATCACATAAAAATTCACAGACGCTCCAGAAGATTTCTCCGCTTTTGGCTGGGGACCAGTCACTTCCAATTCAGAGCCCTGCCCTTTGGACTCACTACAGCCCCCAGAGTGTTCACCAAATGTATGGCAGTGGTTACGGCTCACCTGAGATGTCAAGGATTCCAGGTGTTTCCATATCTAGACGACTGGCTCCTCACTGCCACCACCAGGCATCAGCTTCTCCAAGCCAGAAATTACACCATTCACACTTGCAGAGGGCTAGGAATTTCTATAAATTTCGAAAAATCTGCCTTGTTGCCTTGTCAATCTATTACTTTTATAGGCGCAAGATTGGACACCGTACAACTTTCAGCAAAGTTAACAGACCAAAGGATCCTGGACATTCAAAGACACGTCCAGGTGATTCTTCTCAGCAACAAAATTCAGGCCAAATTTGCTCGGAAGGTATTGGGTCTTATGGCGGCCACCATAACACTTTTTCCCCTTGCCCGCTTTTACATGCGTCTTCTACATTGGATGCTATTCACCCAATGGTCTTTTCAACAACTTCCCATGCATCACAAGATCATAGTAACTCCAACTTGCAAAAGGCATCTGACTTTGTGGATATTGTCCCCTCAAATCCATCAAGGCAGACCTTTTGTTCCTCTTGCCCTGGTTGCCACGGTTACGTCGGACGCCTCCCTGATAGGGTGGGGGGGGCATTATCAGGGCAGAATGGTCCATGCACTTGGCAACCTTTCGAGTACCATCTGCACATAAATGTTCTGGAGATGAGAGCAGTGCTTTTAACGTTGCAAGCCCTCAACGACTCTCTTCCCCTGGGAACTATTGCAGTCCAAACGGACAATATGTCCGTAGTGTGGTATATAAACAAACAGGGTGGAATCAAGTCCTATCCACTGTGTCGAGAGGCTCTCAGACTTTGGCAATGGGCAATCTCCTCTCACCGGTTTCTGATAGCAACGCACATCCCCGGGAAATCCAACATCATAGCGGACAGATTGAGCAGAGCTATTCTCATGCCTCACGAGTGGTCTCTCAAACAGTCAGTGACGGAAGAGATTTTTCGGAAGTGGGGCCTTCCTTGCTGCGACCTTTTTGCTACACCTCAAAACAGCAAATGCCCAGACTTCTTCTCTCTCTTCCCCCTTCCAGGCCATCCCCCCAGAGACGCTCTAACCCAAGATTGGCCCCGGGGACTTCTTTATGCCTTCCCCCCTTTACCGCTGATACCTCAGCTAATTCAGAAAGCAACCGCCTTGAGAGCCAAGTTGATTCTCATTGCCCCTTATTGGCCTCGACAGATATGGTTTCCGTTCCTACATCATTCCCTCTTGGTACAGTCATGGCATCTGGACCCGGTTCCAGATCTTCTGACCCACCAGTCGGGTCAACTGCACCAATCCATACCTTCTCTCAACCTCACTGCTTGGTTGCTCCACTTCCATCCTTAGCCAGGCTTGCTATGATTTTTAATCCTGTACGGGATATCATAGTAGCTTCCCTAAAATCTTCTACCAGAAAGATTTACACTAGTAAATGGCGATGTTTCTCTTTCTGGGCAAAAGCTAGGAACATAGACCCCTATACTGCTCCAATTCATTCGGTATTGGACTTCCTAGCTGACATTTTTCATTCAGGATCCTCTTCTTCCACAGTGAAAGTTCAACTGGCAGCCATTTCAAATTTTCATATAGGCTTTTTGGACCACAACATTGTCACATAAACTTTGCAAGGCATTCCTTCGAGGTATCTTTTTATTGAAACCTCCGATTAGAGACCCCCCACCACAGTGGGATCTAAATTTAATTTTAACATCCTTGATTCTTCCCCCGTTCGAACCTGCAGCTGCCTGTTCTTTGAAATTGCTTTCTTGAAAGACACTTTTTCTAGTTGCCATTACTTCTGCCAGGAGAGTATCTGAGCTTCATGCTCTCTGCATTCGCCCTCCCTGTTTAATATTCCACAAAGATAGGGTATCTCTAAGGACTAATCCATCTTTCTTACCAAAAGTGGCATCGCAGATGAACCTAAATCAATCCATTGATCTTCCAGTATTTTTCCCGAATTATTCTGATGGAGCGGAACAAAAGTTATATTGTCTTGATGTTCACCGCCAGCTCAGATATTATTTGGACACGACTAAAATTTTTAGGAAATCTGATCAACTGTTTCTATCCTATGCAGAGAACAGGAAAGGCCTTCCAGTTTCTAAGGTAACTTTATTTAAGATGGCTGTCTTCTGTGATCACTTAAATTTATCAGCTCAGAGGCAAAGAGTTGATTTCTAACCCAAAAGCCCATTCTACCAGAGCTCTAGCTACATCTACAGCTTTTCAAGCTAGACTTCCAATAGACACTATTTGTGCAGCAGCCTCATGGGCCTCTCCTCATACCTTTGTTTCACATTACAAATTAGATTTGGCCTCCAGAGACGGAGCGAATTTTGGTTCCACCATTCTCAAGAGTTTGTTCCATTGAGCCACCCAGGATAGAGGGTGCTAGGGACGCGGTCCCATCCAGCAAGAATGAAGGCGAGATTGACAACTTAACATTTAGAAGTTATGTACCTACCATAAAGTTCCATGTTAGTTGTCTTCTCTCGCCTTCTTTCTTGCGTCCCGCCCTCCATCCCCCTAGCCTGGTCTGACCGGGAAAATTATGCATCTTCTATTAAGAGGTTATTCCCTTTTTCTAGCTGTTCAACTTCTAGTGTCACTAGATTACGTTGATCCTTTCTAGAGGGTTATGATGTTATTTAGTATTGTTATTTTTCTTCCTCCTCTTCAGCTGGAAGAAAATATTACTGTTTCTTTAGCTACCAAACGAGATCTGGGTAGTCTCCGCCTTGCATCATGGGATATAGGGTTGCCTCAAGCTGGTAAAATTAGCTCTCGAGCTTAGCAAGTGCCGAGTCGGAGCAGAGGATCGGCTCCAAACCCATCCAGCAAGAAAGAAGGCGAGAGAAGACAACTAATATGGAACGTTATGGTAGGTACATAACTTCTAATTTTGTGAAGTATGTGTTTCATGGTTTGTGTTGTGGGGTGGAGGTTGCTTGGATGTTTGCTTTGGAGGTCTCTGTTGCTTTCGCAGATTTTTATTTAGAGCCTCCAAGTATGTTTTCATGTCTTTATGTGTGTGTTTTGCCGGTGCTGGTTTAATGGGTCTATGTGAGACTGTTGGTGTGATACAAGTATTTCCCTTCTCCTTTTGACTGTCTGATTCAGTCTTGGGTTGAGATAGCTTAGCCTCCAGTTTGGCTGTATAATTGCATCTCTCGCATGTATTAGTGTTTGGTGGTAGGAGGAGAGGGTTGTCTGTGTACATGAGACAGTTGTAACATTGTCTCAAAATACCCAGATTCACCAGTTGGACTGGAGAGTACACCTGAAACTGCCCTTTGGACATGCCTGGATAGGTACTGTGAACTGTTTTACTGGATGGCTGGTAAGGTCGAATAGAGAGCCTTGTCCTTCTGTATAGTACAGGAGGGTCTAGTGCTAGGGTTTATAAGTGCTTGCTATGAGTTTTGAGCAAGTGCTGGGCTGAGAAATTAATGGCTTGAGTGCTTAAGTTGAAAGTTTGTCTAGTTCCAAGGGAAAAATTGAACAGGAGACTTTGTGGAGCCGGGAATAGTTTTACCCTAGCTAACCAGCGCTGCCCGGCATACAAAAAAGAGCAAATGCGGTATTTATAGCAGGGAAATGAAAGAGAGAGAAATTAGCCCAAAATGGCCAATAAACTACTAATGTTTGGGCTGAAACCACTTCTCCAGGGACATATAGGCTGCTCAAAGCTCCCCTCTCTCACAGGTGAACAGAGAAATTTCCTTCTATCCAAGTAAGGTATGGGCAAACACAGAAATTAATAACACAGCCCTGAATTCAGCACTAACCTGAAAACTGGACTATACTAGCTTAGAAAGGTGGGAAACAAGTACATATTTTTTTGTTTGTTTTTTTTTTCAGAAAATAAAGAAGATACAATAAAAAAAACACTTTAAATGCACAGAAAAAGATACTTATTGTTATATAGCGCAGATCAGAGTTGTAGTCAATGCCCCTAGCAATAAAGTAGGAAGAAACACAAATATAGTAAAAGCAGATGAATAAGTGCAATTTATTTTTGTATTTGTATATATACATTTTATATAAGACATGAGCTTCTGGCACCACCCCAAAGACTTTTGATTGGCTGGGTAGGTGGAGAGGAAGTACAGACAAGGCAGTTACAGGAGTATCTTTGGCTCCCACAGCAAGAGAACTACCTGTTGTTTGTCTTATACATTAATCTTTTTGCAGATGTATGCATTCTTCTTTGCTTTGTTGATAAATGTTCTGCCACTAATTATCTGACCTGTCCTGTCTTACCTTTTTTGTATAAGTACAAACAACGACCGTTTCAAAACTTCCAGCACTTGTAATTCCACCCTGAAGTGTTTAACACACATGACAAATGGACACTCACCTTTTTTCCAAACAGAAAATTCTTTGCAAAAAACTGGCTTGTATATTGCGATGCCGATTGGCTGCAACTGCACAAGCCAGTCAAAAGTCACAAAGCGGAGCAACAGGTGCTCATTGCGGAACAGTGGAACACGGAGCTTAATCGACCACAAATGTGGAGTGTTCCACACAATCTGGAGCACTTGGCTGCTTAGCTTCCCACCCCCCCCCCTTCTATGCCATTTTGCATGGGCACCTGCTAATCCCTACATTTTATATAAGGCATGAGCCTCTGGCACCACCACAAAGATTTCTGATTGGCTGGGTAGATGGAGAGGAAGTATAGACAAGGCAGTTATAAGACTTTATCTTTGGCTCCCACAGCAAGAGAACTACCTGTTGTTTGTCCTGGTTGATTTGCTTGCTGTTGGGCTAGACGCTAGCATTTAAAAATGTAACTCCTGAACAGTTTGCTTCAAGCACTTGCTAGTATTTTAATCATTATATATCATTTTTTTTTTAATTATTGGAGCACTGTCTCAGTCCTGAGTTTTGAATATTTTATCTTTTTTGCATAACTGGAGTGAGTGGATGGCCAGCAGCCTACCTTTTTTCTACCGGGGGCCTGGAACAGGAGTGACATGCATACTTCTCTCTTTCTCAGTCAGTCAGACGGTAACTGTAACATTCATTTACAGAAATAAATGTGTATATTTTTAATATTAGTTTACCTAAATCCATACTAGAATCCCAATATCAATAATTGTGTTTAGTTGATGTCAGATTAAAATATAATGCATTACAAGCACAGATTTCTCTAAGCTGCGAAGCAACATCTTGTGTTATGTACAGTGGATATAAAAAGTTTACACACCCCTGTTAAAATGCCATGTTTTTGTGATATAAAAAAATGAGACCTCAATAAATCATTTCAAAACTTTTCCCACCTTTAATGTGACCGATAACCTGTACAATTCAATTGAAAAACAAACAAATCTGTTAAAGGAAAATATATAAAAAATAAAAAATGTACAATAAGCTGGTTGCATAAGTGTGCACACCCTTAAACTAATACTTTGTTGAAGAACCTTTTGATTTAATTACAGCATTCAATCCTCTTGGTTAGGAGTCTATCAGCATGGCACATCTTGACTTGGCACTATTTGCCCATTCTTCCTTGCAAAAGCACTCCAAATCTGTCTGATTGTGAGGGCACCCAACAGATTTTCTATTGGATTTAAGTCTGGGCTCTGGTTGGGCCATTCCAAAACTACTGAAAATACTACTGAAAAAATAGTATTTTTGCAGGGGGCAAGCCCCCATGAACCACTCATCTGAGAAATCCCTGTACCCTGTGAACTTATGTATATATGTGTGGGTTTTTATATACATATATATATATATATATATATATATATATATATATATATATATATATATTTGTACACACACACACACACACACACACATATCTATGTATATATGTATATATGTGTGTGTGTGTGTGTGTGTGTGTGTGTGTGTGTGTGTGTGTGTGTGTGTGTGTGTGTGTATGTGTGTTTGAGAATGTGTATTTGTTAGGGTTAGGTAAGGAGATATATTAACTGTGTGTGTATGATTATGAGTGTTTAAGGCAAGGATATGGGGTATGTTTGGGGATAGATTTAGTGAGTGTATGCATATGTGTGCCAGAGCGTGGGAAGTAAGTGGCTAATCTTTTCTTTTACATTTTTGCGGGGGGGCCAAGCCCCCCTGCACCCCACACACCCCCTAATTAAATATGCCAATTCCAAGATCACACTACTGTGAGGAAAATAATAAATATACTGTTCTGTGCTGTAGGGTAATTTCCATTTAAATGGTTCGAGGTTTCAAAACTTCGATCTTATGGTCTTAACCATAAGAAATTCGAAGTTTTGAAACTCTGAAATTTAGAAGTAGACCCATATATATATATATATATATATATATATATATATATATATATATATATATATATGCATATATGTATTTATAAGGTTCCTATTAGATGACCGAAGACACATTCTATCAAATGCATCTTGGTCGAGCTTAAAATAACAAAAAGGCAAAATAGCAAAGTGGCTTTTAAGCAAATTCTTTCCCAGGGAAAGAATTTGCTTGGCCACTTCCGTTACTTTGCCATTTTCAGCACTGTAGTGCGATCTCGGAGTTGGTATATTTAAATGGGGGGGTGGGGGGTGAAGCCCCCCACGTTATGTATTATTTCAATTTTTTTTTGGAACAATGATTTTTTTCCCTTGGAAAAAAATCACTTTTTTGAGCTTTCGAGATTGTAAGCTTTTGCTAACATGTGGTTGATTATTCATCGTTCGCTTTTTTAAGCTTTCAGTGACATATATATATATATATATATATATATATATATATATATATATATATATATGTGTGTGTGTATACATGCTCTTTGGAGTAGCAAATGTTGTCAAAGACTCATACACATATATATGTATAGCTGTATGTATTTTAGGGCGTGAAGCCTTACCCCAATGTGGGGATGTGCAGGGAAGCTTGCCTACCCAAAATTTTTTTGTGTTTTGAAACTTTAGGAGTTTTGCTGTTTTGATTAGCAACCTTCCAAGGTTTTAGATGTTTTAAGGTCTAATGACTGCATTAAAGGTGCAATTATTCATAGTGGACCCAGAGTCTCGGCAGATTACAGTGCTTTGCAGTTGGCATCAATATAGAGGACAAATCTCAGTGACCAGTAGGACAATCGATTTTTTTGTAGTCTTTTCTTTTCAACAAAAAGTTACAAGCATTATATGATATATTGCTGCAAAAAAAATCCTTTTGCAGTGGCCATTTTATGTTATTACTTAGACAAAATTGTACCTTGATGAAGTTTACAGGCATTTATTTCACTTGTTCCAATAGCCATTTACAATACTTACCATGTTTTGCAGTATTAAATCTTTCTGTAGCAGTAGCTTTCTCTGAAAGGTTACTCAACATATCATAAACACATACTTATTTGAAAATGTCAGTGGCCTGTTAGCCTGCACAGTCCTGCTATGTACTGAAATATTCCTCTCATTTTAAACCAGTCTGTCTTAAGGAATCTAAATTGTTCTGCAACAGCTATTTGTTTAATGCATAAGTGATTTTGCTAAGTCTCTACAGTGTCCTTGAATGGCTTTGATATGGCTTTTCTGGTGCTAATAAACTGTACATCACTCATTAGCCCATGAGTGTCGATACTTATTGCATTAAATAATTATTCAACTTTCTTTTAATTTTCTCTGTCATACACAGTAGCATCAAAAGCTGTCAACTTTTTATTAGTGCCCTTCATCTTATGCTTCCTTCATTTCCAAGGACGTCCGATGACATTACTGTTACACTAATGTACAAAAGTCAGTTTATATGATATATTATGTGATAAATATTTAGTATTACTAAGATATGCCAAATTCACTCTGCATTTTTTCTTTGTGCCAACAATCATTTTGCAGGTTTGCTTTTGCCAGTAATTGCATGGCAAAAAAATGCCTTGATGCCAATAATTACTCTATTTGTTTCATACCAACAGATACTTTGTAAAATGTATTTTATACCAATAATCAAACTTTTTTCATTTTTCACATCAGATCATGGTATATACATCAAATTTCTTCCAAGAATTACACTGTACAAATTGTTTCCATAAAAAGAAACAGTCTCATTCTCTATCAAGCAAAGTTCTGATGGTGTCTTAAGAAAATGTGTTTTTATTTCTAATGCCAAAAACCTCTCTAGACGAAATGGGACATAACATCAACAGTAAACTGTTTCTTTACATAAATCAATAATCAGTTTTTGTTAGAGAAAACAGTTGCATTCTCTTGATAGTTGATTTTTTGTAGCTGTAAAGCTGCAAAATGTAGCCTTGCCTAATTAATAAATAATCTCATAATGTATGATGAATTGTTATGCAGCAGAAAAAAACAAGTTGTGTATACATCATGCTGTTTTGCCAGACATTGCAAGACTTGTCATTAGTGATGAAAGTGACATAACACTATAAGATCTAAAGTACACTGTGTGCTGGTGCCACAAGGTAAAACAAAACCACAAAGAAAAGATAAAATACATAGAAAAAATAAGTCAAACACATATGTAACTTCAACCAAATTAAACTAGGAACCAATTTGAAGGCAAGTTTATTATAACCTGAATGCAAAACAATCAGTCATATCCCCAGTTCTGCAGCAGAAGCCACTAATGAGAAGCAACCACATTGAAAGAAGCAGGACAAATGAAAATAAATGTTTAAAAAATAGAAAAAAATAATTCAAAATGTCATGCACTATAAAGACTAAGAAATAAAGTCTATTGTAACATTTTTTCTTACCCCACCAGTGCTTGCCTACCAACCTTCGAGCCCCCTTCTACTGGACTCAAGCCCATTTGTTTCTTAGTGGTGGGGATTCATCTCCTGATTGGAGGTGGACATCATGGAGTTTGTACTCTTGCCAGCATCCAGGCAGCTGAGAGCATTAGTATTAGCCTAACACTACTCCTAGGGTAGACAGATAAGCAATCCACATCACTGTGATACTTTCCCAGGTGTATGCATGCTCTCATTCACCTAGTATGAAGGCTACCACCATCACTTGTGACTTGGATGAACCTAATGCCTACATTCAGGATTTTAATTCATATCAGTTCTGCCAACAAGGAAGTCTATGTGGTATGAGCGTGGATCCACACACCCTCCCCTAAGGACGGACAAAATCATCTCCCTTGCCTACATCTTCAATTAGCTGAACTGCTAATTGAACTTGGGTTGCCTGGGCTACAGTCAGGACTTCATCCTTCTATGCCACTGATGCAGGCATTAATATAGCATTGTTTGTCAGTCAGTTTTAGTTTTCATTGTGTTGTAATAGTTCTGACATCTTAGGCTCTGCTCTTCAGGTCATAATTATTACTACAACTCGAATTAAAATACACCATTAAAAGTTTTGTATTAGTCATTGTTATGAGATCACTCAAATGGCTTTACAAAAATTATAAATTACTCAGTTTTTTATTATTAAATAGATCCTTACATAGTGTCTCGCTATAGGAAAGTTGCATTATATCGCTGTGTATAAATAATTAATATGACTATTTCACAGTATACTTTGAATATTGCAAAACGCACTTTTACTACCATAAAATATGTTTACCCACATAATCAATGCATACCACTTATTTTCCAGTATGATTAATGATTAGTACTTTTGTTAAAAACAAACATGTCCTTTGGTGGCCTTAGATTTTCTTTGATACAATACACATGAAGTCATCATCCATTTATACTCCAAGCAGATGGTTTTTATTATCTTGCTAAGCCAGTTTGCTGACCTCTTATGTAATGCAAAAGCCAAGTAAAGGTAGCTCAGAAGAATGCGCTACAGGTACCACAACCCGATTGAATGGCAAACAGTAACAGAATGTATCCAGTGCCTGAATGCCAACATAGTAGTAATGTATATAAGTGTTTATAGCTTTCAAAGCTGTACATTACTTTGCACTTCTACACTTTCTTTTTGCATCTAGCAGTACAGCAGAGAAGCTGAAGCTACTGATGCTACAAAGGAGTATGACTGGATCTCTGATCATAACTAAATAAGTATGAATTTTTTTATTTGTTTACCATGGTAGAACACTGATCACAAATGACTAATTGCAGACTCAGCCAAGGTTACGTGAATAGTAACAGAAATCTGTGCATGAGCATGGCATTAACATATAAAAATAAATGAATATAGTAAACAGACCTGCTGGCAGCTGCTGAAGATGGGGGGGACTAAAGGCAACTGAGGCACCTGATGTAAAATGGGGACAAATATGTATTTAGATGCTTGTATGTACTACTATGAGAAGCATAATCTGAAATATGCACATATCTGTCAAAGTATGCAGAATATGTGCACTTTACTGTAACAAAAATACAGAAAATTTTTCTTTTCTTTAGGGAATAGTAAAAGTTTTGGTCCTTATTTTATGAGTGCATAAGTGATATGACTGAGATACATACTGTGTGTCAGGTTGAAGAAATACAAAATGTATATTTTTGTGAAACAATTAGTAAAATCACAGAATCCAAATGACTACAAGAGACTACTGGTGGTACCTGATAATGATGGACTATTTCCCTGTAACTGTACAAAGTATTATTGTTTCTTCAGAATACTTTATCATGACCTTCAGCTATAAAATGCACTTTAGTTATAGCTTTTGCAGTAAAGACACACATACAATTTTGCATTCTTATAATGAAGTTTACTGCAAATGAGTCTAAACTGGGAGGAGGGGTACAAGTCCAGTGCCAAAAATCATTGCACTGGCACCTCAGTAAAGACATATTTTATGCCAGTATTGTATATGAGTACTCAGCAAAAGTTGACTTTAACACCTGCAATGAAGACAAGAGAATAATGCAAAATTTTATACTGTGATGCTAAATGGTTATGAACTAATGCTATTGGAAACTGTGAAACGTTAAATGTGAAATTGTTAGATCTTGCCGCTTGTTCTTACACACGGGTTCGGAGCCGATCCTCGGCTCCGAGTCGGCCGCTTCACAAGCTCTGCATCTGAAAGAAAGCTCGAGGCACAGTCTATATCCCATGATCCTCCTCTACCATCCCTCGGATCTAGTTTGTCGCTGCAGCTGATCGCATCGAGAGAACTCGGGCCAGTTAAAAATGTTCTATTTTTTCTAATTATTCCTAATATTAGAACTGCTTAAAACTTTTACTAGATTTATATATATAGATTAGTGTGTGTGTGCTTATTTAGCCAGGTTTTGTTAACCTTAGAGAATTTATATATAATAGTTTTCGGCTTAGGCCTATATTTTTCTGTCAGGGCTCTGACAGTTAGTAGTATTAGTAAATTTTTTTCTCTTAGTATTTAGCTAATTATATAGTTGTGTGTTGATATTTACTCATTATTCCTATATATACTATATTCTTATATTATATATTCATAACCTCATAGTTAATTAGGATTGTTATTTTGTTAGCTATTCATAATCTTTACTAACCTAGAGTTATATAATTATTATTATAACCTCTTCTTGCTATAGTAAAGTGGTTCTTTTCAGCTATGTCTGAAAAATTTAAATCTGGATTTAAAAGGTGTCAGTGTGGTCAGAAGATGTCCATCACTGACAATCATGCTTTCTGCGTCTACTGTCTTGGCCCTCTCCACCTGCAGGAGGACTGCTCTATTTGTCACTCCTTCAGTGGAAGGGTCATGATGGAAAGGCGCAGGAAGCTGATAGAGAGGGGCTTATTAAAGCCTGATTTTCAAGAAGCCTTGGAAAAGGCTGATCAGACATCTAAGTCTTCGAAGGGGTCGAAGACTTCGAAGGTGTCGGAGCCCAAGTCATCAGCTCTGAGCAAGTCTTCTAAGGTTCGGTTGTCTGCTCCACAGACCTCGGGGCCAAGCACCGAGCGATTATCTATTATCGAGCCCCAGGTCTTGGAGCCGGTGTCAGAGGTGCCTCCACCCTCGCTCCTTCGGTCGGTGACATCTTCGACCCCTTTGACCCGTTCTTCCAGACCCTTATCGGATACTGACGTGGATCGTGTGTTACAGAAGCTCATGGAGAATACGGCTCTGTCCAAGTTAATTGCGGTTTCGTCCCAGTTGGTCTCAAAACTGGAAGCCCTCCCTGTATCTCCAACAGATCCTCCTCTGAGACCTCTTGAGTCTTCGGAGTCAGTAGAAGAGGAACCGATCGTTGAACCCTCGGTGCCGAAGCCTACTTTTGTGCGATCGGTACCACTGACTTCGACTCCCTCGGAGCCCATCGAGGAGTCACGGAGCCGACGATCTCTCCTTGGTTCCGGGACCGAGAGTCGAACCGAGCTTTCAGTTCCGACTCTTCCTCTTGGGGCCTCGGCTCAGATTAGTTCGGCTCCGTCCTTGGGGTCGGAGCCCGTGGTCCTGGTCTTGGGGAAACTACCATGTTCTTCAGATCCGGTGGAGACCTCGGCCCGGGGCTCCGGTGCCTTCGACGTTATGAGGAAGGTCTTGTCTGAAAAGACATTCACTTCATCGGAGTCATCTTCTCCTTCCCCTAGAGGGCCACGTTCTGTTTCTGTACCAGCGATCCCAACCAAGCGTAGAGACCCAATGCCTCAGCCAACCCCAGAGGGTGTCCCCTGTTCCTCGGAGGCTTCACCAGATGCCCCCTCTGATGAAGTCCCGAGGAAAAGATTGTGCAAGAGGAGGCACATTGATTCTCCACAAGAATCACTCACATCAGACACCGATTTGGAGGAGCCAGAGGGGTCCCAATGGTCCCCCTCAGAGGATGCCTCTTTTGCTGACATTCTGGAGATTTTGAAACAGAGGGGTGATTGGTAGACCATTGCCCCCACTGAGGACGAATCAGTGTTGCTGAAGGCATTTGGGGCTCAACCTTCTACCTCCTGGGTGACCCCACCCTTCAATGAACTAATGGAGCTGATAGCTCGAAGGGCGTGGGAGACCCCAGATACAGTGGAACCAGTCCCTAGGAAACTGAACAAATACATTACTGCTCCCCAAGACAAAGTTTACCTTACAAAAGGAGTCCCAGTGGATGCTATGGTGGTAGTGGCAGCCACGAAGAAGGAAATGTCAGAGTCATCTTCCTCTGTTCATCCTCTTAATAAGGATTCCAGGATTATGGACAGATACTGGAAGAGCGTTTTTAGTTCAGCAACTTTTTCCATGCATTCGCTGAACTACCTCATGCATTTTACACGACTTCAGAGAGCTCTCATTAAAGAGCTGGGAGATACTCTCCAGGGTAACACAGATTCTGCTGTCTCCGAAAAGGTAACAGCACAACTTAACACCCTCATGTCGATAGTAAACTCGTCCATGAGGCTCATTTCATATGCAGCCAAAGGATCGAGTAGGGCTGCAGCTTCAACAATTGCTCTACGGAGGCAATCCTGGATGCACATTTGCTCCTTTATGGAAGCCTTCAAGTCTTCCTTTACCAATGCCCCATTTGATGGTGCCACCCTGTTTGGCCCCAAAGTAAAGGAGACTCTCACTCTGTGTGAGCAAGAAGGTAAGACCCTGTCTGCCATAGGGGTCCGTTTTTCCGCCCCGACCAGACCATACCCCAAAGGGCAAAGTGGCGGAAAAATGTGGTTCCGTAAGACTCGGGGATCTTACCAGCCCACACAGAGCGACGCACCCTCCAGAGGCAGAGGAGGAGGCAGAAATGGAAGATGCCGCCCAGGTGGCAGAGGGGGTCTGCAGAACCAGGGCGACAGGGATAGCGTCCCTGGGAAGCCCTTCCAGCACTCCTGAAGGGAAGCCTGACTGACATATTCTGGAGGCAGTTGGGGGTCGCTTAGCTTTATACCCAGATGCCTGGCTAAGTCTTACTATGGATTCTTGGGTAAAAAGCATAGTAACCAGAGGATACAATATTCCCTTTATCACAATGCCCCTCCATCAAAGAAGATTTCCAGATGTTCCACCCAGTCTGCGAGATCAAGCAGCTGTAGAAATAAAAAGGCTGCTCGAAAAGAGTCATCCAGCCAGTCCCAGCGGACCAGATAGGATCCGGAACTTACTCAAGGTTCTTTTTAGTTCTAAGTAAACAGGGGACTGGAGGCCAATTTTGGACCTCAGCAAACCCAATACCTTCATAAGGAAGGAAAAATTCCAGATGGTCATGCTACAATCTATCCTTCCATTCTTACAGAAGGATGACTGGATGTGCTGTATAGATCTCAGGGATGCTTACTACCACATCAAAATGGACAGAGCTTCCCAGGATCATCTGCACTTCCGGCTGGGAGCCAGTCATTTCCAATTTCGAGCACTGCCCTTTGGTCTCACCTCAGCCCCCAGGGTGTTCACCAAATGCATGGCAGTAGTGACGTTTCACCTGAGGTGGATAGGATTCCAGGTGTTTTCCATATCTGGACGACTGGCTCCTCACCGCCACCACCAAGCATTGTCTACTGCAAGCCAGAGAATACACGATCAACCTTTGTTCCCGTTTAGGGATTTCAATCAATTTCGAAAAATCTGCCTTATCACCCTCACAGCATATTTCATTCATAGGGGCAGAATCAGACACTACTACAATGCTAATCAAACTCCCACAAACAAGAGTATCAACCATCAGAGACCAGGTCGCTGTTCTGATTCGGAGCAGGAAAGTTTCAGTGGCAAAAGTACTGGGCTTGATGTCAGCCACGTTGATTGCAGTTCCCCTCAGCAGGATGCACATGAGAATCCTCCAGTGGCTACTCTTCGCGCAATGGTCATTCCAACAACTTCCTCTGTCTCACCACATTTCGATCACGGATTCTTGCAAGCGGGAGCTTCATTGGTGGCTAAACAGCCAGGACCTAACGATGGGTCGTCCGTTTGTATTACCCAGTCCTATAGCCACAATAACCATGGACACTTCCCTGATGGGGTGGGGGGGACGTTTTCAGGGGAGAACAGTCCAAGGAGAGTGGTCCAAGATAGAGTACAACCTGCACATCAATGTTCTGGAGCTGAGAGCAGTGTTCCTAGCATTGCAACACTTTCACGACTCTCTACCTCTAGGAACAGTGGCAGTTCAGATGGACAATATGTCAGTGGTCTGGTACATAAATAAGCAGGGTGGAACCAGATCTTATCCATTATGCGGAGAGGACCTAAGAATTTGGCAATGGGTGGCATCCACAGGTCGCTTTCTGATAGCAATGCACATCCTGGGGTCATCCAACGTCATTGTGGACACGCTGAGCAGAGCCATCCTGTTACCTCACGAGTGGTCCCTGAACAACCTAGTGGCGGAAAGGATTTTCCGCAGATGGGGCCAGCCTTGCTGCAACCTTTTTACATCCCCTTGAATGCCAAATGCAGAAGCTACTTTGCCCTTCTTCCCCCTCTGGGGGGTGCCCCCAGGGACGCACTAGTGCACGATTGGCCCCAGGGTCTCCTGTATGCTTTCCCTCCTGTTCCCTTGATTACCAAATTTCTGCAGAAAGCCAGGAACCTGTAAAGGACGCTCATACTCATAGCACCATTCTGGCCTCGACAGATCTAGTTTCCCTTCCTTCATGCCCACCTGATGGAGGAACCATGGATTCTGGACCCAGAGCCAGACCTTTTGACTCGCTCATCAGGAGTTCCTCATCCGTCCCTACGATCCCTCAAATTGACAGCTTGGCTGCTCCACTTCCCAACTTAGCCAGGTTGAAGTTTTTGTCTCCTTCAGTACAGCACATCTTGCATTCTTCTCACAATCCTTCTACCAGGAAACTATACAAGAGCAAGTGGAAACATTTTGTTTGCTGGGCGTCAACACAAGGATTAGATCCCTTTACAGCCCCAATACACAAAGTTCTAGAATTTTTATCAACGCTTTTTCATGAAGGGGCCTCTACCTCTACAATAAGGGTACAGTTAATGGCCATATCAGACTTTCATGTAGGTGAAGGGGATTCTTCAGTCATGTCTCACAGGCTTTGTAGTGCTTTCATGAAGGGTACCTTCCACCTCCGACCACCCATTCGTGAACCGATCTCCCCATGGAATTTGATGTCTCAGCTTATGCTACCACGCTTTGAACCAGCGTCAACCTGTTCAATTAAATATGTGTCATGGAAAACCTTGTTTCTCATCGCCATTACCTCGGCTCATGGAATTTCAGAGCTCCAGGCACTGTCAGTCAGACCGCCATACATAATTTTTCACCCTGCTAGAGTTTCCTTACGTACTAATCCGTTCTTTCTTCCGAAGGTATGTTCAGTTCTTAACATAAATCAATCTATTGAACTACCCACATTTTTCAAAAATCATTCAAAGAAATTGGAATACATGCTACACAAGTTGGATGTGCATAGACAATTGAGATTTTATCTGGACAGGACAAAGGAATATAGAAAATCAGACCAACTGTTCGTGTCTTTCACAGAAAATAAGAAAGGCATGGCAGTAACCAAGCGGACATTATCCAAATGGCTCTCGGACTGCATAAATTTTGTGTATTCTGCTTCAAAGCAACCACTTCCATTCAAGCCTAAGGCTCATTCTACCAGGGCCGTTTCTACGTCTTCTGCCCATGCAGCTCTTCTCCCGTTGGATACTATTTGTGCAGCGGCTACTTGGGCAAAACCTCATACCTTTGTCACTCACTACAAAGTAGACAGGTCCTCCAAGGACAGAGCATCATTTGGTTCCACTGTACTCAGGAACGTACTTCCATAAGTCACCCAGGGTAATGGAGCTAGGGACGCTACCCATGTGTAAGAACAAACGGCGAGATCTAACAATTTCACATAAAGAAGTTATGTTCTTACCATAACGTTGCATGTGAATTGTTCATCTCACCTTTGTTCTTACAATCCCTCCCTCCATCCCCCACCACGTTCTGGAAGAACGGGTATGACTAGTGTCTGGTTGGTTTGTCTAGATGGCCTTCTCTACCTAGTCCTGAGGAAGCAGACTATTCTCTATTTGCCTACCTGGGGTGGTTCTTATAGTTTTCAGTTTCTAGTGGATGTGATTGTATGAGAGTTAGACGCAGTGATGAGTACTGTTCCTTTCTGGGTTTTTGCAAACTAGATCTGAGGGATGGTAGAGGAGGATCATGGGATATAGACTGTGCCTCGAGCTTTCTTTCAGATCCAGAGCTTGTGAAGCGGCCGACTCGTAGCCGAGGATCGGCTCCGAACCCGTGTGTAAGAACAAAGGCGAGATGAACAATTCACATGGAACGTTATGGTAAGTACATAACTTCTTTATTTCTGTCATCTTTGAAGTTTCATTAGGGAACATTCAGATAACAGCAACAGAGTGTTTAGTTATGAAACCCACCTAAAACTGCAATTCTAACCTCAGAGCTTCTTAGTACAGCACACCTCTGTATTTCATCCTACTGCTTTTGCTGCTTGAAAGCATGGCACTGTAGGCACAGCATACTAATATTAAAACCTTTTTTTTCCTATTGAAATATATGGGAGTTTTACTTCAAACATACTAATAACTCAGTAAAGAAGTGTCTTAGGCCATTATTTTATTTAGTGTACTGCGCAAATGTTCACCACAGCACCCATAATGAAAACAAAATACAGTACAAAATGTAAAGGCAAATGAGCTCAGGTGCAAGGATATACCTGTCTGCTTTTGAGATTATTACAAAGCTTTCAGGTAACAACATGGTATTTGGCTACATAGCACACTTAGGACTGCAATTCTAACCACAGAGCTACCAGTGCAGCACATCATTGACTTTGACTCCACAGCTTTAGCTGATAGTAAGCATAGCATTCTAGCCTCAGTTTATTACAACTAAGACATACATTTTTTTTTTCTGAATAATACATAGTATTTTCACTTCTGAGATATTCCAAACTCAGTACATTTATATTCTAGACCACAGTTTTTACTCAGACTTTTCTGCAGAAGTCCAATAACGCTTAAGTGGAAGCAAAGCACAGTATCAGGCTGTGACAAAAAAGCCGTCATAAACATTTTTTTTTTATAGCTGTATATAAGACGCCACATGTCTTATCCCTGAAGACAGCTCACAATTCAAAATAACAGGACTTGCAAACAAGTACTTTGGAAAAAAGCATACAAATGCTGTCCTAGTGGACTATGCCATTTTTATGAGGGTGCATCCAAGATATTGATCTATGCAATGTAATCAATCCAACATGACATAAATTGTTCATTTCCTGCCTTTTCTTAAACCTCATTCCTCTGCCAAAACATTTTCCTACATGTATTGTTCCCATAATTTCCATTTTTTTCTATGTAATTTACTCCTACCCTTTTCTAAAGATCCCACTTCCTGTTCTTTTATCTCTGTTATAATATTCACTAGTTCAAGTATGATTGGTAAATTGTATTTATTTATTTATTTATTTAACATTTGATGTACTGTAGTCCTATCTCGCCTTTATTCTTACTCTTGGGATCAGAGCCGAACCTCGGCTTCGACTCGGCCATACTGTAGCTCAAAAACTTCTTGTTGGCTCGTGGCTACGAGGTATCCCATCATGCATCACTACCATTCCCCAGATCTCATTTGCAGCTCGTTCACCTCAGATGTGATTCTTCTTGGCCGTGGCTAAGTGATATTTTTCAATAATTTTTCTTGTCATTGTTGTATAAGATTATATTGTCTCTCTAGTTTGTTGTGTTTATTGTAGTCTTGGTCTGTTTTGGACTGTTTGCTGCTTATTTCTCTGTGTATTTGTTGTACGTTGTTTGGCTGTTCTTCCGTTGGCCTTTTTGGTATCCTTGCATCGCTAATCTCCTGTGTGGCTGCTTTCCTCTTTAGGCTAGGCCCGTTTAAGTTAGAGGACCTAGTCCTCGTTCTGTTTGTCTCCCGTTGGGCTAGGCCCATTTAAATTAGAGGACCTAGTCCTCGGTTCTGTTTTCCATTTCTCCCTGGGCTAGGCCCGTTTAAATTAGAGGCCCTAGTCCTCGGTTTATTCTCCTTCCTCTGAGGGCTAGGCCTGTTTGAGTTAGAGGACCTGGTCCTCCGTTTTTCTTTTTCTCTGTTTAAATTGTTGTGTGTTGTTTTGCAGATTGTGGTTTTTTTGCATTATGTCAAAAGACTCTAAGGATCATAAGACTTCAGGCTTCAAAAAGTGTACTAAATGTGCCCCTAAGATGTCCTTGACTGATGGGCACAATTTGTGTGTTTACTGTTTGTGGGCTATCCACTTCCAAGAGTCTTGCCTGTTTTGCCATGTGTTAAGTCCTCGTGTTCTTCAGGAGAGGAAGAACAAATTGATATTAAAGGGACTATTAAACCATTCCTTTGAGGAGTAATTGACATCCTCATCATCCAGTTCTAAATCTCCTTCCTCCTCCAAAAAAGACAGACAAAAAACTACAAAAAGATGGTCTCCCACCCATTCTGTTTCATCTGAGACACCAGACAAAATTGCTAAAGTGGCTTCACCCTTATCGACTCCACTGATTTTGGTGCCAGCAGAGGTTAGCTTAGTGGAACCATCAGTCTCTGCTCCAGGAACTTCAGAGCCGATTACTGACACTACATCTCGGAGCCAGTCATCTGATCTTCGACCGGTTTCCCTGACTCTTAGGTCGCCTATATTCCAGTGATCTAGATTCCCCACTCTATCTTCCAGGTCCTCTAGGAGCCTTCCTGATGAGGATGTTGAGACACTGGTGCGTAGACTGCTTCAGACTTCAGTGCTGGCAACTTTGCTTTTAGCTCCGTCCCAGTCAGCTCCAGAGCCCAATGTGCCCCCACACACGATTGATGTTCCTCCTCCGAGCCTCTCTGAGCCTTCGGAGCCAGAGTTGTCGGTGCCTCCAGTTGTGGATTGGTCACTTCCAGCTACCTCAGTTGGTCTCTCAGTTCCAATATCTGCTCTGACCCTTTTGGTGCCATCCGTGGGGTCTAGGGTCCTCAGCTCTCCAGTCGGGCCCAAGGGGGACACTTCAAATTGAACTTCTTCGGTTACGAGCCTACCTCTCGGTGCTTCAGCTCAGATGAGCTTGGACCCCACATCTGCCTCAGAGCCCATCTCCTCAGTACCAAAGGCTGCCTCTGCATCTTCAGAGCCAGGAGAATCTGTCTTCGAGGTGATTAGGACTGTGCTGTCCAGGTCTTCAGCTCCATCCAGAGGTACCAACACTCTTCCCCCTAAGGCGCTGACTTCAGTCTCAGCTCCCTCTCTCTCCCAACACAGCAGAGACCCACAGCCTCAGGATACCTCCTTGAGTGGTCCCCAGTCTTCTGAGGTCTCCCCAGAATGCCTGTCTGAGGGACCACCTAGGAAGAAAACTTGTAAGAAGAAACATGTTGACTCCTTTGAGTGTATTACATCAGACACTGACCTCAAGGAGTCAGAAGGGTCCCCCAAGTCATCCTCTGATGATATCTCATTCGCAGATATCCTTGAGATCCTTAAACAGAGAGGCGGCTGGCCCACCACATCCCCTTCTGATGAGGAGTCAGTGTACATGAAGGCTTTCAGGTCTCAGCCCTCCGCCTCTTGGGTGTCTCCTCCTTTTGATGAGCTACTGGATTTAGTAAGTCAAAAAGTGTGGGAATCTCCTGATTCTGTGGAACCAGTTCCTAGAAGACCAAACAAATTTTTGTCAGCACCCCAGGACAAGGACTTTCTTACTAAGGGTGTTCCAGTAGATGCCATGGTGGTAGCAGCAACCACCAAGAAGGAAATTGCTGAAACTTCCTCCACTGTCCATCCACAAAACAAGGTGTCTTGAACGATGGATAGTATAGAAAGTGTGTCTTTTCTTCAGCGGCTTTTACACTTCAATTAGTGAACTACCTGTCCCATTTCACAAGGCTCCAGAGAGATCTCCTAAAAGAGCTGGGAGATACTCTACAGGATAACGTATCTGATGCGGTATCTCAGAAGGTCAATGCACAGATGTCTACCTTTAATTCAACTGTGAACTCCTCCATGAGGTTGATTTTGTATGCAGAGAATGGAGTGAGTAGGGCAGCAGGTACAGGAGTCTCTCTCAGAAGACATTCCTGGATGCATTTGTGTAATTTTACGAAGGCCTTTAAGTCTGCATTTACCAATGCCCCCTTTGACGGATCCTCATTGTTCGGAACCAAGGTAAATGACACACTCAACAGGTGCGAGCAAGAAGAAAAAACCCTGTCTGCCATGGGAGTCCATTTTTACGTCCCTTCTAGACCCTATCCCAAGGGGCAGAAGGGCGGCAAAATGTGGTTCAGAAAATCGCAGAGGTTTTTTCGGGATGCACAAGGTGATTCCTTCTCCAGAGTTAGAGGAGGAGGAAATAATGGTAGATGCCACCCAGGAGGTAGACGAGGCCCGCAGAACCAGGGAGATCATGATTCCTTTCGTGGTCGTCCCTATCAGTGCTCCTGAAAGGAGGCCTGACTGGGCATCTCTGGAGCCAGTTGGGGATCATATTTCTTTATACCCAGAAGCCTGGCATGACATCACTCAAGACAAGTGGGTATTAAAGATAATTACCAGAGGTTCCCATATTTCCTTCTCTTCTCCACCCCTTCAGACCAGACGAATCACAGACATGCCACCCAATCACACCGATTCAGCAACTCTAGAAATCCAAAAGTTGCTTGTGAAGAGTCATCCAACTCGTCCTTGCAGACCAAGCAGGATTAGGGACTTACTCCAGATTCTTTTTGGTGCCAAAAAGAGCAGGGGACATGAGACCCATTTTGAACTAATCTGTACAGAAGTCCAAGTTCTGAATGGTCACCTTACAGTTGATTCTCCCGTTGCTAGGGAAAGACCCATAGATCTCCAAGATGCTTACTACCAGATCAAAATGGACAGGGCATCAAGGAGTCACTTATGCTTCTTGCTGAGAGTCAGTCATTATCAGTTCTGCACCCTGCCCTTTGGTCTCACCACAGCTCCCAGGGTGTTCACCAAATGTATGGTAGTGGTTATGTCTCACTTGAGACATCAGGGATTCCAAGTTTTTCCATATCTGGATGACTGGTTCCTGACTGCCACCACCAGGCTTCTACTGTTACAAGCCAGGGACACTACCATTTCAACTTGCCTGCAGTTAGGAATTACAGTAAACTGGCAAAAATCTGCATCGTTGCCCTCTCAGCATGTGAATTTTATTGGTGCCAAAACAGACACCATCTCAATGAGGGATTACCTTACCATGGAAAGAATTCAGTGTCTAAGGGAACAAGTCTTGAGCTTACTTCCTCTAAGAAAAGTCAAAGCAAATGTGGTGCTCAAGCTATTAGGGACCATGGCTTCCACAATAACACTAGTTCCATTAGCCAGACTGCACATGAGGGTCCTGCAGTGGTTACTTTTTGCCCAGTGGTCACTGCAGTACCTTCCTCTGTCTCACCCCATCCTGATAACAAATTTGTGCAAACAGGATCTTTGTTGGTGGACCCAGACCAGCAATCTAAACACACAGACCATTTGTCCCCCCAGTTGACACTGTGACCACAGATGCTTTCCAGATAGGGTGGGGGGCATTATCTGGGGAGAACAGTCCAAGGCACATGGCAAGATCACGAGGCTCATTTGCATATCAACATCTTGGAGATGAGAGCAGTGCTTCTAACATTGCAAGCACTTCACAGCTTTCTCCCTCTAGGGACGATTGCAATCCACTTGAACAACATGTCGGTGGTATGGTGCCTAAAAAAACAAGGAGGAACCAAATCTTAGCCCCTCTGCAGAGAAGCCCTATGAGTATGGGAGTGGGAGATGTCTTCCCAGCAATTTCTGATAGCTATGCACATACCGGGGAAATCCAACGTCATAGCCAACAGGCTCAACAGGGCTATTCTGATGCCTCACAAGTGGTCTCTGAACACATACATTGCGAAACAAATATTTCCCAAATGGGGTCACCCTTGCTGCAATCTCTTTGCCACCCCTCTCAATGCCAAATGCAGCAGCTACTTTACCCTGATTCCCCCAGAAGGGGAAGCACCAAGAGATGCACTCATTCACGATTGGCCCTCGGGACTTCTCTATGCTTTCCCTCCCCTTCCCCCTCATATTGAAGGTAATTCAGAAAGCAATATCCTCGGGAAGCAGAATGATCCTAATTGCTCTTTACTGGCCTCGACAGATTTGGTTCCCATGCCTCAGACCTCATCTAAAGGATGAACTGTGGACTCTGGATCCAGTGCCAGATTTACTGACACACATGTCAGGGGCATTCCCTCCCTCTCTCCACACCCTCAACTTGACAGCTTGGCTGCTCCAATTCCATCCCTAGTCAGGCTTCATGACTTTTCTCCCAAGGTTGTACACATCCTGTCATCTTCTCACAAACCTTCTACCAGGAAAATTTATACCAGTAAATGGAAGAGATTTTCCTTTTGAGCCTATGAGAGAAACCTTGATCCTTACACAGCTCCCATTTCTGCCATTTTAGACTTCCTCTCACAGTTATTCAACCAAGGCTCAGCAGCGGCAACTATCAAAGTCCAGTTGGCAGCCATTTCCACCTTTCATGTTGCTAATGAATCTAATCTTATGGCTCATAGGCTTTGTAGAGCCTTCCTCAAAGGGACCACTTTGCTAAGACCCCCAGTCATGGATCCAGTGGCTCCATGGGATTTGAACTTAGTTCTCCATAAAGTTACATCAAGTCCTTTCGAACCTTCAGCAACATGTGACCTCAAGTTTCTAACTTGGAAAACTGTATTTTTAGTGGCTATCACTTCTGCAAAAAGGGTCTCTGAACTGCAAACTCTTTCCATTAAGCCCCCTTATTTGGGTGTTTCATAAAGATAGGGTCTCTTTGTGGACAAACCCTTCCTTTATTCCTAAGGTTTCTTCTCAAACCAATATTAATCAGTCTATTGAATTGCCTGTGTTCTTCCCAAAGTTTTCTAACAAGGCAGAATACAAATTCCACCAATTGAATGTGCACAGACAATTGTGTTTTTATCTGGACAGAACTAAAGGTTTCAGAAGCTCAGATCAGTTGTTTGTCTCCTTTTCAGACTCTAGGAGGGGCCTTCCAGTTTCTAAAGTCACACTATCTCACTGGATTTCCAGTTGCATTTCAGTTATCTATTCCTCCTGTGGTAAAGATCTTCCTTTCAAGGTGAAAGCTCATTCTACCAGGTCTGTGTCTACCTCGGTAGCCTTTCAGGCTAGAATCCCAATAGACAACATTTGTGCTGCAGCGACATGGGCTTCACACACACATACATTACTCACTAGAAATTGGATATGGCTTCTAGGAACAGGTCTTCCTTTGGTTCCACAGTACTCAGGAGCATTTTCCAATGAGCCACCCAAGATGAAGGTGCTAGGGACGCTGTCCTAAGAGTAAGAATGAAGGCGAGATAGGACTACAGAACATAAAGAAGTTATGTCCTTACCATAAAGTTCAATGTTTGTAGTCCATCTTGCCCTTCATTCTTACAAGCCCTCCCTCCTGCTCCCCTCCTTGCGGACCTGGGGGTAGAGTGCCTACTGTTTTTTTTGTTAGTTTTTTCAATTTGGTTTGCTCTTTGTCTCTATATTTTCTCCTTGCAGCAAACAAGATCTGAGGAATGGTAGTGATGCATGATGGGATGCCTCCTAGCCATGATCCAACAATAAGTTTTTGAGCTACAGTATGGCTGAGTCAGAGCCAAGGTTTGGCTCCGATCCCAAGAGTAAGAACGAAGGGCGAGATGGACTACAAACATCGAACGTTATGGTAAGGGCATAACTTCTTTTTAATCTTGAAAGTCCGACTTGGAACAAAGCCAGTTTTCAGTGGAGGCCCAGGGAGAAAAACTCCAGATGTATGTCTTTGTAACATGGAAGGAAACCAGAGCACCCAGAGGAAACCCACACGAATGCAGGGAGGGCATGCAGGCTCCTCACAAAAGGCACCCCAGCTGAGAACTGAACCAGAGAACCTCTTGCTGTGAGGTGACAATGCTAACAGTGCACCACTCTGCTGTCCAGACTTTGAGTTCCAATTTCTAGTAATTGCTGTTTTGGAAGCCACAAGAATTAAACTTAACAAGACCTTACTATGTCTAGGCAATTCAAATCCTGTACCCCCCAAAAAAAATAATTTCCTTAGTTACACTCATTTGTTTCCCCAGTATACCTGACAGGGTACTCTGTAGGGAATTTTTAAGTCTGACAACTCATTACACTCAGAAAACATATGCTTCCAGGTACCTCTTTCTTCCTCATTGCACCTCCAACATTTGCCATCTACCTGAGGGCAAATTCTTTGGTGTCTGCTTAGGGTATAAAAGTACCTATGCAAATGCTTCTAGGCAAAAATCATAAATCTTCTAGACTGTTGCATATTTGGGAGCCATACATATGTCCTCCCATTGTTTCTTTGTGAATTGCTTATGTAATCTCTCTTCATAATCTTTTTTTTTTTTTTTTTAAGTAAACATCTTTATCAAATTATCACATATGACATAGGCAATCTTAAATTTATATAAATGACAAACAGATGACATTGACACCACTTTAGTTGCAAGTATTATACATCACAAACACCATTGAAACAACTGTAGTTGCAAACATTATACATCACTTATAATCTATTCAGTCATTATCAGTTAAGCATTATATGGCTTATTAAAATCTTGCCACTTAAACCTTGTTCCTTTTCTGCATATATTGTTCCCAGAATTCCCATTTTTTCATATGTAGTTTCCTTCTTCCCTTTTCTAAAGATCCCAATTCCAGTTATTTTATCTCTGTTACTATATTCACTACATCTAGTAAAGTTGGTCTAGATTTTGATTTCCATTTTCTAGTAATTGCATTTTTGGCAGCCACCATAATTAGACACAAGGCTTTACTATGACTAGGCAATTCTGATTCTGTATCGTAGCTCAAAAAAGTATCTCCCCAGTCAATCCAATCTGCTCTCCCAGCATCTCCAACAGAGTGGTCCGCAGGGAATCCCTAAAGTCTGCCAGCTCATTATACTCACAAAAGATATGTTCCCATCCACCTCTTGCTTGCCTGTCACACCTCCAACATTTGCTATCCACCTGAGGAAAAATTCTTTAGAGTCTTCTTGGGGTATAAAAATACACATGTAAACACTTCCTGCAAAGATCCCTAAATCTCCTAGACTTTGTTGCATATTTGGGAGATATACATATATCCCCCATTGTCTGTTTGTGAATTGCTTATCCAATCTGTCTTCCCAATCCTTTCTAAGCTCCTCTGATTGAGTCTTTTAATTATTATGCAGTATTTTATATGCTCTACTAATTATTCTTTTTTAATGGCAGCTTCTGTTCTAGATTCTACTAAAAACTCTACCGATGCTGGTCATTCATTAGGACCCCCTCTATTTCTTTCTCTTGGGTGGGAGATTGGCATAATGGTTAAGGTGCTTACTTTAGAAACACAAGGTGCAGGGTTCAATTCTGACATGGGATAATTGGCTAGGCTTAAAATGGCCCATAAGGGCAGTTAGCCTAGTACTAACCTATGAACCTATGAACCACACTTTGATATCAATACTTGCTAGGGAAGGCAATCTCTAACCTGCAGTCCAAATAAATTCTTGGCCTTTTCCCATTCTATTATCTTTCCTTTTCTAGTTATTTACTCCCAATACATTGGTTCCTTTGCCAGTTTTCTCCAATAAATTCCAAATTCCAGCCCCCTCTTGCCCAAATTCCAGCCCCCTCTTACCTGTTATCTGTATCTATAACCACAGTCATCCCTATTGGCAGAATCACTTTTCTCCATTCTCATGCTGGTTTAGTTTTTAGAATACTCCTGCTTTTTTATGAATATAATACAATTTATGATTTTTGTTGTTCTCCTTAAGAGTCTGCATCCAAAATCCCAATCTCTCCTTAGGTCTTAAGCTTTCCCCCTGTATCATCATCATTCCTTTCTACTCTGAGTTATGATTTTCTACTTGTGCTATGTATAATAGCCTTAACTGCATTGCACTAAAATACCTCATCAAATTGGGTAATCCTAGTCTGCCTTGTTCTGTTGGAATAATCAGTTTATCCCATTTGACCCTTGTCTTCCTTTCCCAGATAAAATCCTTCAACTCTTTTTAATTGCTATCCACAGCTTCTCCTCTGGTTGATAAAAATATGCCTGAACTAAGTATAAGACTAAAGGGACTAAAAAACATTTTAATTGCTTGTATCTTAGTATCCATATCCATATAACAAAGCTTACAGTTTTTCAGTTTTTGTATTATCTTCTGTTTAGCCTTTTTCCAGACATCTTTAGCTGCCACAACAGAGTCATTTCTAATCCATACTCCTAAATACTCCATTTTATCATGTCCCCATAAATATGGATATTGTTTTACCAATTTGCGTGTGGGTATATAATTTACTGTTATTACCTTTCTTTTAGCTTTATTAATTTTGTATCCCAGGAAGATGTGAAACTGTCTTGAAATGTTCCACAACACTGTAATGTAACTTTCTGTTTTTGTCATGTATAAAATAATATGTACAAATAGAGCCAGCTTTTCATGACTACTATACCAATTATATCCTTGACTTTGAGTCCCATATTTTCTTTGCCAATGGTTCTAAATATAAAGCAAACAACAAAGGGGAAAATGGACAACCCTGCCTGGTTCCTCTACTCAAGCAGAAGTTATCAGGGAGGACCCCGCCCATTTTAATTTTTGCCTTCAATCCCTCATACATACTCCTAATCAACCTTATAATTGTATCAGGAAAGCAAATGCTTCCATTGCTCTGCTCATGAAGTTCCAGTCTACTCTGTCAAATGCTTTCTCTGCATCAAGACCCACCAATAACAGTGTTATTTTCTTACATTATTCTTCCCTCTGGATCATCAATGTTCTGTTAATATTGTCAGATGTTTGCCTCCCCTCCATAAAATCACACTGATCCATATCTATCAATTTTGGTATCACTTTTGCCAGTCTTTTAGCCATTATAGACATAAACACTTTATAATCATGGTTTAGCATTGAAATGGGCCTGTATGAAGCTGGATCTAATGGATCTTTACCCTAGTTATTACCATTACCACCACTTTCTTACAGGATGCTGGTACTTTTCCTCCTTTTAAAATATTGTTAAACAAAACCTTTCACATCTTTACCAATTGTTCACTCCTAACCTCTACACGTCCACAGGAATACCATCTATTCCATGGGAACTTTCCTGTAGATTAGTTATACATAGCCATTTTTATCTCATCTCTTCCTATCCTGTTAGTAATTAAGGCTCATCTATCTCTAACCTTGGCATATTTAATACTTCCATAAATATTTCCATTTGTACCTTTTCTTGACTTCCATATTTCTCTGCTTTATACAAACTTTCATAACATTTCCAAAATATTTCTAATACTTCTGCAGGATCTCTTGCTATCTTGCTTGTTATAGGCTCCCTAAGCTTGGTGACAGCCCTTTCCACTTAATGTTGCCTGAGTCATTGTGCTAAAGGTTTTTGTGTTCTAGAATTATCAAAAAACAGTTGCTTAACTGCAATCTTTCTAAATTTGTGCATATTACCTAGGTAATCCCTTATTTTCTGTTTAGCATTATACAGTTGCTCCTTTTCTTGTTCTGAGAGATTCACCCTGTTTTGTAATACTTTAACATCTGTAAGTCCCTCTAAATAATTGTTGTTACTTCTTAACCATGTCTCCATTTCCATTATTTTACCCTAGTTTTCAACTCCACAAACCCATTCCTTAAATTCTTCTCTTTTCAACCGATAGGTAGGAAAGCTCCAGTGTCTTATTCTTATTTCATTACCTTGTGTTTTTATTTTAGTTATTATTGGTGCATGATTTGAAATACGTATGTGGTGCATTTCAAGACCTTGAATTAAATATGCATGTTCCAGTGAGATATCAATTCTGTCTAGCCTAGCCCAGTTTTTGTATCTTGGCGAAGAATATGTAAATTCATTCCAAACACCTAGTACTGAATTTACATCTTCCATGCCAAACGTTTTCATAAATTTCTTCAAAAATCTACCCTCCTTTGTTATGTTTCCCCTTCTAGCCCCCCCCCCCCCAGACACATGTTCACTGTTGCAAACAAATTCCAGTCTCCACCTAAAAGTAATATTCCCTGCTGGAAGCTGATTATTTATCTCGAATTTTCTTAAGCTCCACTATAGCAGTTTTAGGTGGAATGTAAATACATGCCAGTGTAATCCTCCTCCCTTGCCATTAGCCCCTTAATACTATATATATTCCATTATTATCCTTTTTCCTCCTCTATCACTATTGGAGCTCCTCTTGCAATTAATATAAGTACTCCTCATTTCCTTTGCCCCAGATATTCCACTGAATAACCATCCTGAAAACCTTTCTTTATTAAATTCACACGTTCAGTTATTTCCAGATTTATCTCCTGCAGCATAGGTATTTGCAGTCTACATTTTTAATATAGTTCACTACTCTTTAAATTTTTATATTTATCTGTAAGACCATTCAGTTTGACAGACATTACAGAAAGCATCATTTTCTTATACAGTTATTATTGCCACCTTTTATTTATAATTGCTTTTTTGTTAAATGTCAAGTTCCAACTTTTATGTTACATGCATATAGTGTTTGGCAGATTCTTTATCATATCAAATTAAGCCTATGCCACATCTTGCATAGCTTTTTTTTGAAAGCCCTCAAACAGAACCAACAACCTCCAAACCCCCCTAAAACCTATTAACTTAATAACACACAACATCAAATATCATCAAATATTGAAATTTTTGCTTCCTAATAAGAACAAAATCTCTAAGTTGATAGCCACATAGACAGGCAGGAGTTAACCAAAAAGAAAGATTAGTCATGTTAAGACACATGGTACAATCTGTGCTATGAGTAAGTGCTATTTGATTTTGTCTATCTTTATAGCTTTACCAGCTGAGAAAACACTTGAATGCTTTCAGTAAACACTTTCTCCAATCTACTTCTCTTTATCAAATTGTCTTCTAGTGACATGCAAACCAGACACAAAACTGCTAAGGATACCTTGTTTACCAGAAAAAAAGCCTTATAATATTCAATATTCTTTTTCATTTACATGCTTTGTAATAAATGTGTTACTGGATAATGCCTAGGGTCTTAATCCAGTCATTTCCCTATGCAAGCATGGGAAAAAGCACACTGATTTTTCTTTTGTCACACACTCTTAACCAGACCCTTTCCCGCTTCCCCCTTCCCATCTCTTCTCTTTTTTCTTTTTTTTACATTTCAGTGCCTACATTTCTTAAAACTGAACAAAGAAAATGAGAGAAGAAGGGGGAGAGAGAGAGAGAAAGCACATGTTTATATTAGTATCCCCATTGCATTTTAAAAAAACTGAGAACTTTATTTCAAGTTTAATTGGTTTTGTTCCATCTTTAAAGCTCTCCCAGCTGGGAAAACCCCTTATTGCTTTCAGAGAATATTATGTCCTAGCCAATTTCTATTTTCTTTTTTTTTTCTTTTCCATCAGCCAATCCCATTGCACCAGACTGTCTCTAGTTTCTCTTTCAGATTGTTTCCATGGAGACATGAGAACCAGATAGCCAGTTTTTCTTTATCAGATTGTTTCCTTGGAAACATGAAGACCAGCTGCAAAATTGCTAATAAATATACATGCACTTGCAGCCAGCTGTAGAATTACTAATAAGTATACATGCATTTGCTAGACAAAAGCCACATAATATTCAATATTCTTTTTCATTTACTTGTCTCTTTTAACACTAATCAATCTAAGGTTCCTAATCCAGTCATTTCCTCATGCAAGAATGAGAAAAAGCACATTAATTTTAACTTTATCTTGTCTTTTTAACCAGGCTGTATTTTTACATGGCATTGCCTATATTTCTGAAAATGTTACAAGAAGAAAGAGAGAAGAGGGGAGAAAAAGAAAAACAACAGAGCCTGTTTACAATCCTTATTACACTTAAACATAGCATGCAAACAAAACTATAAACCATAAATATAGTACTATTAAGAAAAGAAAATTATTTGTTTTACTTAGCTTTCTCCCCTCTCTTCTCCTCCCCAAAGCACTTTTCTGAACATTAATGACATGAAGTAGGGCATATACTTTAGAGTCCACCATAAATCCAACAAATTTTTAAAAAAGTACAATATTTCTAGATTTTCTTGTTATGTCATTTCACAAATATAATTATTGCATTGTAATCCCACATTAAGTCACTGTTTTTATTACTCTTCTTCTCCATCAATCAAATCATGTCTCTGATTTATTTCCAATGCACTCTCATTTCTTCTAGTCAACTCACATGCTCCCTTCCTTCTGTCCAACATTTTCCATTGAAATACTGGAAAAGGTTTCATTAGTCTCTCTGTGGTCTTTATTACCAGAAGAACAAGAAGCAGAATCTCCTTCTGTTTCATAGATGACTTTTTTGTTGGACAGACTTTTGTATATCTTCCTTAGCATGCACTTCATCAAAAAATGATTTTCTCCCTTCAGGGAAGAATACCTTATAGACAGCTGGATGCAACAGTTTGAATCTCAAACCTGCATGTTGACATTCCCTGAAAAGTGGAATTAATTTACTCATCTTCTGCCTGGTGTACAATGAATAATCATTCTCCACAAACACTCTGATCTCTCCCACTTTTAGCATTTTGTCCTTCTGCCACAGTTTTGTCAGAATCAGCTCCTTCTGCTGGTAGGATTACATCTTTACTATTAAAGGTCTAGATTTCTTTCTTATAACTAGGTTTGGAGCATACACACAATGTGCCCTTTCAACTAACAACTGCTGTGGAATACCAGTCCAGTTGATTATTTGTGCTTTCATAAAATGAATTTAGTCTGTTCCTTCCATATTCTCTGGTATAGCTGAAAATCTCATGTTTTCCCTACCTGCTCTGTTCTCTAGCTCTATTATTTTTTTGAAATATCTCCTCCTGAGCAGTCTCATATTCAGACAGCCTTTTCTTCATTTTTATTTTTGCAGCTTTATCATCTCATCTTAATATCTGTTTAAAGCTTCTTCCATTTTTTTCCAGCCTTTTGTTGTTTATGTTTATATACTCCATCAGTGTTTTCTTTATTTTAACCAGGTCTATATGCAGTTGTCTTATATCTTCCTGTAGGTTATTGGAAATCATATCTGAAGGTTGCATTGCTTTTTGCTGAACAGCCGCACAATGTCCCCCAGTCAGTGTTTCTTTCTCACTTTTTGTAGCTGATTTTTTTCCAGGTCTTCTATATTTCTTTATTTCTGGCATCCAGGCAGTGCACTTACTAGCCAGTTACTGAAATTTACTTATAAACACAAGTCTACTGGCCTTCTCTGCTGAGTTTCTGTCTTCACACTGGGAGAGATAGAAATAGGTTCATAGGTTCATAGGTTCATACTAGGCTATCTGCCCGAGGGGGGGCATTTAAGCTAGCCCCATATTTGTTTGTTTACGCGCACCCCTTTTTAATGGGGAACTATACCCATTATTTTGCTGTGCCTCTGTTGAGCAGTGACACACTGGTATCCCCTGGGGTATCTCTGCTCTCTCCCCCCCATTTTCTGAGCTGTTGCTCAGTGTGCAGCCATCTTGTAAGTCCTCTCTTCCTAATCTTTTCTCACCTCCTCTGATTGGTTCCTGTAGCTGTCATGCAATATTTTATATGCCCTATTAATTATCCCTTTTTTTTTAGCAGCAGCTTCTGTTGTAGACTCAACTAAAACTTTAACCAGTGCTGGTCTTTCATGTAGTATTCCCCTATCCCTTTCTCTTTGCTTACACTCTGATAGCAGTCCCTGATATAGAAGGCAAGCTGTAGTCTGAATTCCAAATGTCTTTTTGGCCTCTTCCCATTCTATTACATTTACCTCTCTAATTATTTCTTACCAATACCTTGGTTCCTTTGTCAGCTTTCTCCAGTAAATTCAAGCCCCCCTCTTACCTATTCCCTGTATACTTAATTGCAGCCTTCCCTATTTTCAGAATCTCCTTTCTTCATTTCCGTGTTTGGTTAGTTCTTAGTATGCTTTCTGCTACTTTATCAATATAATATTCTATATGACTATTGTTATTCTTCTTAGGGATCTGCATCCAAAATCTCACTCTCTTCTTAGTTCTTGAATTCCCCCCACTTCATCATCATCCCTATCTACTCTGAATTGCAGCTTTCTGCTTCTGTTATGTATAAGAGCCTTAACTGTGTAGCTGTAAAATATCCCTTCAAATCAGGTAATCCAAAAGCTTTTTGTTCTTTGAAAATGATCAGCTTATCTCACTTGACCCTCATCTTCTTCCCTCTTCCCTAACCCAGTAAGAAATCCTTCAACTCTTTATTAATTGGTATCCACAACTTCTCCTCTGCTTTTTTAAAAATATGCCTTACCTCTATATAAAACCAAAGGGACTAAAAACATTTTTACTGCTTGTATATTGATATTACTATCCATAAACAAGAACTTCCAGTTTCTCGGTTTTTGCATCATCTTTTGTTTAGTCCCTTCCCACATATCCTTAGCTGCTATAACAGCATCATTTTTTAACTAGTACTCCTAAATACTTCATTTTTACCATGTCCCCATAAATATGGGTATTGCTGAACAAATTCATGTGTGGATACATAGTTTATAGTTACAGTCTTTATTTTATCTTCTTTAATTTCAAGAAAATGAAAAGGACTGTCTCAGACTGTTCCACATCACTGAGATTTTGTTTTCTGGTTTTATAAGGTACAAAAAACATTATCTGCAAATAAAGCCAACTTTTCTTGAATACTATACCAATTATATATTTGAATTTCTGAGTCCCTTATTTTCTTTGCCAGTGGTTCTAAATATAACATAAATAACAAAGGGAAAGATGATACCCCTGCCTGGTTCCTCTCTTCAGACA
Source organism: Protopterus annectens (assembly GCF_019279795.1). Lineage (NCBI taxonomy): Eukaryota > Metazoa > Chordata > Ceratodontiformes > Protopteridae > Protopterus > Protopterus annectens. Next base: position 532,460,807 of record NC_056750.1, on the reverse strand, counting down.
CAACTTATCAGATAGGAGCCAACCTGATTTTTGCCTCTGATCCCTCCTAGCTTCCAAAGTTCCACTGGAATAGCATCTGTTTTTGTACACTTTCCTGCAAATTAGTTATGCATCTCTATTATCTCATCTTCTCCTATCTCAACCTTTAGCTGTAGAGCCTCATCTGCCTCTAACTTTGACATATTTAAGTCTTCTATAAATATTTCCATGTGTGCTTTTTCTTGAGTTCCCCACTTCTGTGCTTTGTACAGATTTTCATAACATTTCTGAAATATTTTTAATACCTCTAAAGAATTGCTGGTTATTTTTTCTTGTTATAGGGTCCCCACATTTGGGAACAACGCTTTCTACTTTCTGTTGCATAAGTCATTGTGACAAATGTTTTTGTACTCCTGAGTTATTATTAAAAACAGTTGCTTAACAGTAATCTTTCTAAACTCATATGTTTTCCAGGAGATCCTTTATTTTTTTAGCACTGTGCAGTTGTGCCTCCTCTTGTTCTATGAGATTCTCTTCATTCTGTAATACTTTAATCTTTGTCAACCCCTTTAAATAATTCTTGTTACTTCTTAACCATCTCTCTTTTTTATTTATATGCTGTTTTTAAACTTCACTTTCATTTTATCCAACTCATTAGCTATAACTTCTGGAGTACTTTGTCTTCTCTAATAACCCCCAGATAATTTCCACTACTCATTCCTTAAATTCCCCTCTTTGTAACAGGAAGGTGGGGAAGTGCCAGTGGCTCATTTGTATTTCATTACCTTGCATGTTTGGTTAGTAATTACAGACACATGATCTGAAATAATTATTGGATGTGTGTCAAAGTTCTCAGTTAAATGCACATATTCCTGTGAAATATAATTTCTGTCTAGCATAGCCCAGTTATTGTATCTTGGGGAATGATATATACATTCTCTCCAGGTTTCTTCTACTGAATTAATGTCTTCCATGCCAAATATTTTATAAACTTCAAACACCTATACTCTTTTGTTATATTTTCCCTTCTAGGCCCCTCAGATATATCCTTATCAAATTCCTGCCCCCACCTATAAGTAATAATCCCTGCTGAAAGCAGATTATGTCTCTAAAAATAATTTTAAGCTCCATAATAGCAGCTTTAGGTAGAATATAAATAGATGCCATTATTATCTTTTTTTTTCCTCCTCTATCACTATTTTAGATTCTATAGCAATTACTGTAAGTACTTCTCTTTTCCTTTGTCCCCAATATTCTGCTGAATATCTGTTCTGAAATCTTTTTTATGAAATTCACATGCTTTGTCCTTTCTAAATTTGTCTCCTGTAGCATTGCTATTTGAACTCTGAATTTCTTAATATAATTACATTTTCTTTCCATTTTGTCTATATCTGCAAAAGCATTCACCTTTCAAATTAATATGGAAAGTGTAGCTAGTATGATAAGTCATTATTGCCACCTATTATATATGACAACTCTTTTAAATGTCTGTTTTCAGCTTTTGTGATACATGCTCCTAGTAATGTTTGGCAGGTTAGTCCTTTATACACTTTTTCCTTATCATCAACTTTGGAACTTATGTCACATTTACAAAGCTTTTTTGCTTTAATGAAAACCCAGAAAAAAAAACAGACATGCCTCCAGTACACCGCCATAACCTGTTAACTTAATATAAATGCACACAACTATGTGTATTTTCAAATAATGACATTTAACCCTCCTGATACGAGCAATTGTCCTAAATATACAGCTTCAAACACAGGCCTTAACTAACCTAAAGATGAGGTTATCCATACTAAGACTCACATTATTGCCTGTGCTTCTAATTATACTAATTGGTGTCTGCTCTTTTTTATCTTTATTCTACTCTCATATGTAAAATACAACTTGTGTGCTTTCAGAAAACATTAATTGTTAGGCTTTACAAAAACAGTGATTTGGCTTTTTTATTGCCCTATAATCAGCTTGTCTCCATGGAAATATAAGAGAAAAAAATATAGTCCTCAGCTGCAGGCTTTTAAAGACAAGCTGAAAGATTTATTGCTAAAGGAAAACTTTTCATTATATTCACTGTTTTCATATGTATTTGTTTCCATTTAAAATCTCTTAAGACATTCACCTATGCAAAAGTAAGAGGAAAACATATCCGCTCTACATATATTATATGTGTACTTTTACACCCAATGTCCCACCTCAACAACTAAAGATTACAGCCTATTAACTTAAGCATGGGTTTGTCCATATTTTTTCTTATTGTATTGTACTGCCTACATTTCTTAATACTAAAAGACAAGAAAGAAAGAGAAATAAAAGAGCACCTCTTTGCTTTAATATCTTTATCACATACAAGAACAACTATAAATGCTTTACTATAAAAATACAGTTTATATCATGAAAAGTTTCATACTGATACTGTTAAGACGAAAAGTTGTTTATTTGGTTACCTTTTTCCTTTCCATTCCCCCAGTGTCCTTTCAAACATTAATGACATGAAGTGAGGAAAATGCCTTTCAGCCTCCACAAGTTTAAGAAAGTCAACAAAAATCCACTCTTTCTACTTTTTCTTATGCAGTAGTAGTTCACAAATGAGAATGATACTTTGTAGTCTCACATTTATTCACTAATTTCAATGTTTCTGGTCTTCCTGTTCATTTCTATCTCCCAACTGCAGACTCCCCTTCTGCTTGATGACTTACTTTTTGTTGGACAAACATTTGTATTTACTGCATAGCCTGATCTGCATCAAAACATGTCATTGATCCTCCATGAAAAATATTATTAAGATCGGATACAACAGCTTGAATCTGAAACCTGCCTCTCAACATTCCCTGATTGTTGTAATAAATTTGTTTCTCTTCTGCCTGGTGTGCAGTGAATAAAATCATTTTCCACAAACATTCTACTTTCACCAACTTTTAATAATTTGCCCTTTTCTACAATTTTGTCAAATCAACTCTTTTTGCTGGTAGGTTTGCAACTTTACTAATGCAGGTCTTAGCTGCTTTCTCAGAGCCATATTTGGAGCATACACAATGTGTGCCCTTTCAGTTAACAGTTGCTGCTGTAGAATACTAGTCCAGTTGCTTATTTGTGTCTTCATAAAATCAATACAGTCTGTTCCTTCTAGTTTATCTGGTACAGCAGAAAATTTCAGATTTTTCCTGCATGCTCTGTCCTCTAATTCTACCATTTGTGAAGCATCTCTTCTTGAGCAGTCTCATACTAAGCCAGCTTTGTCTTAATTTTGACCTCAGATTTTTCAAGTTTTATCAACTCATCTGAATATCTGATTAAAGCTTTTTCCATGCTTTCTTATTTGAGTTTAATATAATTCTTCATATTTATACTTCAATATTTCATTTATTTTAATCAGCTATGGCCACATTTTACTTATTTTTCCTCTAGATTACTGGAAGGCATGTCTTATATCAAAGCTGGAGCTTGAACTGCTTTTTGCTGAACAGCTGCAGGATTCTTCCTAGTCAATGTTTTTTCTTCACCCTTTCTAGTTGATTTTCTTTCATGTTCTCTTAGTTTTTTTCTTTGCTAGAATCCAGGCAGTGTACTTACTAGCCAGAAACTGAATTTACTAAAAGTGACATAGTTCCTGGCCCTTGCCTTTCAGTCTCTTTTTTCACACTTGGAGAGCTGAAGTTTGATCAGTGTGCAGCCATCATTGAAAGCCCATCTTTGGTCATACAGCTCTTTGACAGAGCCTCTATCCCCAGTATGCCATATCAGTAATATATCACAAATGATACTAAAACTGCTATTTGGTTTCATACTTCACCTGCTCTCAACCTTTTGCAAAAAGGTCAAATACTTCCCAAGTGAAAACCAAGCATAGTGCCAGAGTCTGGTAATACAGTACCCTGATACTCTGTCTTTGCTAGCTGTGTATCAAAGGCCATATGTCAGCTCCTCAAGTATAGTGCACATTAAAAATGTTCAAGGACATTTAATAAGATATTCTGGTATAAAACAAAAACTACTGCTGCAGAGGATTGTGCCCCTTCCAAGGGGGCACATTAGCTTTGACTGTGTAGGAACCACAAAAATGTAATGATAACACTGCTCTTTGATAGATGCTATGACTCCCTATATGAATCATATCAATAATCAATAAAATGATATACTACAACAGCCATTTGATTTCATACATTAACTGCCCCAGCTCTTTTATCCAGGAATCAGATAGCACCCAAGTGGACACCAAGCATAGTTGTAGAGTGTGACAGCAAAAGCCCCATGTCAGTTCCACAAAGACAATTCACAATAAAAAAAATCAAGGTCTTCAAATAAGATATTTAGTACAAAAGACACACTGTCCTAATGGAATGTCAACCTTCTGAAATAGTACACTACTGCTCTGGTTTGGTCATTATATTTATTATGATTCCTTCACAGTCAGAGGTAGTAATCAGTCAGAAGTGATCCTGTAACTGCTGTTTGCTTTCATAATTCACTTGTCCCCAGCCTTTTATACAGCACCAAGGTGGAAACCAAGCATAAAGCCCTCTCAAATGCTAGATTTACTAGCTGTGTTTAAGAGGCAATATTTTAGTTCCCCAAAGAAAATTCATGATTAAAAAAAATATTGGACTAATAAATTACTTAGGTACAAAATGCATGCATACTGTCCCAGAGGAATGTGCCCCTGCAGAGAAGTTACGATATCTCTGACTTTGAAAGAATCACTAAAATATAATGGTCATTTTGCTGTTTAACAGATACTACCCTAAAAATAGAGTGCTCAAGTTCAATAGTTAGACATAATGCTGGAACTACCATTTGCTTTCCTACATCATGTGTCCCAAAAATGATACTCGCATTCTGTATACTTCTAATGCCTCAATGAGTGGAAAACAGCAAACATAACAACTATGGCACCATATTTCAGCTTGCTGCTATTATACACATACATTGACCCTGTCAAGCCACACTCTCATCTTATAGTTTTCATATAATGATCATGTGTTTTCACATACAAGATAACCTCTTAACCCCTTCCCCATAAAAACATCACTCTCCTATGTACATCTCTGATGTCTGTTTGTGTGGAAAGTCAAAAAATTGGTCAATAATTTACTTCACCCTCTCACTATTGAGCATATGTACATGTTCTTGGCACTGGTTACTTATAGTGATTTCATATGACTCCTTCGTATACTTTGTCTTTCTAATGGGAATACCTATATCTCACAGGATTCTGTCACATCTACTGTAGTTATTGTGAGGGGGTGCACCCCCTATACCCTATAATATAACCACTGTCTGGGGTCTCACCATTTTTGATGAAGGGGAGTCACATTAGATGAGTTCACAAACTGTCACCCTACTCAGTACAATTAACCATTGTCAAAACTCCCGCTTCACTAAACTAGGCATGTCAATGATTGTTTTGCAAAACTCATGTAATAACTTATTGTTTTCATGTGCATCACCCCCACAGCCACTTAATAGAAGTCACCTCTCATGTGATTAGCAAATGTGGTGGAATAAGAGCCACCGTAATCTATTTCACTTGCAACTGTAGGACAGAAATAACAGACGTAGTAATCTACTTCACTTAAACTAAAGGACACATCACCCTTTCTATCCATAATAACTTCCATTAAAATTAAACAAAAAAAAAAAGATCAAAGTTTGTATACTGAGGGCAGCGCCCACATATCTAGTTTGATTAATGCAGAAAAAGTGAAAAAAAAAATCACAAATGTATTTCATGTTGGAGGCTTCAGGCACTATGCTGTGTTCCCCATAACCACCAATTAAGCCACAGCAATGATCACTTGATTGTGATCATCCTATCATCCCAGCTGCCCTTTGCTTTCATTCACTAACTGCCCCACACCCTGAAAGATGAACACTTCTGTTGATCTTCTGTAATCACCAAAAGTGGTAAAAAAATAAAAAGTAGCCATAGCAATGCAGATCAAGTTGTTGGAGGAATAATTACTTTGCTTTTCCCTTAACAGAAAGTAAAAAGTAAAAAATAAAAAACCTAGACATGGTTATGAATTTCTTAGAACAGCAACCATCATTAATGTCAAAAGTTAAGAAGGGAAAGGCCCATAATCACTGACAAATCTGAAGTAGTCCTCTTCTCTTGGCTAGAGTAACAGGTTTAACATCAGCATCCATTCTTCTGATGAATATGAAATCTGTAACTCAAAAGTCTGTCATTATTAGTCTTGTCAATCCTTACAAATTTACTAGATGAGTTGTAGCCAGCTCCAGCTTCAATGTACCCATTTATGAAACTGGCCACATGCTCCATAAATAGTTCTGCCTCTAGGAGACTGCAGTACTACATACAGAAACCACTAAGACAAAATGTTCTAATCTGTTTTAAAATACGTGACAACAATAATAAGGCAAGCTGGAAGACTACTGTCCTTCCAAAACTGAGGTTATTGAACTATAACTCTCATTTCTTTGTTCACGGATTCTGGATAAAGCCAAAAATAATTGAATGAGAAAGGCCCACAATCAATGACAATTTTTAAATATTACTCTAATTCACTTAAAAAGTTAATAGAACAATAGATTTTGCATCAATATATGTATTTTAACATTAAAAAGTATGAACATCTAATGACTGGCACTTTTAATTGACTGTAATCCTTAATGACTTACTAGAGAATTTAAACTTTTATGAGAGTCAAGGCAAAAATATGAGTCATCAGCCAAGTGTATACACACCAGAGCAATACTGCACTATAACCCTCTACAAAAGGTATGCTGAAGCACTAAATTTAACACTGTTACAGCCATCCTGCAACCCGTAAAATGCACAGGCCATGAGTTAGCAATGCAGTACAGTTTCTATTTGGATATGCCACACAGACTGGCTTTCAGTTACTGTGCTGCACTACAAGTCTTTGTACAAGAACCAGAAGACTTCACTTACAAGGCAGTACTGTGGCGAGCCTCTATTCCATATAATGGCAGCCATTCTCACAGACAGCCATCGACATCAGTTCAGGCATTCAACACCACTTGTCTGTGCCACATCACAACAGCCAGTCCCAGAGTTTCAGCTACACCAGTGCTTTTGATTAAGCTGATGTAGAGTAAAACACTCGTATAAATAAAATTATGGTTAGGGAAGCAATGCTTGGCTGATCATTTTAGTAGACTTAGAGGAGTATCTAGTGTTTCATATACTTAATGTGTTTTTGCCATACTTGTCACCTATATTCACATTGTTTTATCTGCTCACTTCTTTTGGAATACCACTTTCCACTTGGATTATCCTTCTTGAAGATTGTTTAATTGGTCCTGGCTGGTGACCAACTTAGCACTGCCAGGTCTGGATTGCCACAATCAGTGTTTGTTCAGCCTAGGTGTCCTTTAGATTGGATTTATTCTGTGTTATACAGATAATCTGTTGTTACTTTAAGTCTTTCAGCATTAAAAAATCAACTACAAATTTTAGAAGTCTGTGCTAAAGAAAATAAGGCTAAAACTAATACTGAAAGGGGGTCCAATAAGAAAAGGGAGAAGTTTGCGTCATTATTAAATGGAGAATAAGTTGAACAAGTTTAGTTATCTAAATACCTGAATTTAATTTCTGTATAAAATAACACATGGTGAGAACAATAAATGTCTCAAAATAAAAACGTTGTAAGCAATAGGTAAGCTGGTAAGAACTGATAAGCATTATGGCAATTGTCATATGAAACCTCTATTAACAGCAATTAGGTCAAACATAAATAGTCTAATAACTCATAGTCAGTTTGTTTCTCTAATTGAGATGAGAGCTATTCCCAATCATTTCTCCTGGTAGGGAGGAAAAATTAGCAGAAATCTAAAAATGACCTTCTGGAAAATCAAAGCAAAATGTGAACTGAGACTAACATATGAAGCAAAGAATAATTATGAATATTGCTTTAATTACATCAGGAAACTGCAAAATAACACCCCGAAGTGATTTGAACTAATCCAAAATAGCATCATCCATTCTGACTGTAAAGACATAACTAATATACTTCCAAATTCATTTATTGTCAACTGTACCCCAGAAACAAGTCATTAAAATTTCACAAACCCAGAATCTGTTACTTTCCCTAGATCACTTCAGTCGCCCTGCTAGACAGGGGTCTGGGGAAGTAAATATTGTGGGAAGAAATAGCCAGGGAATTGTTATGGCTAGGCTTGTATAGACCCTAGGACCGATAGTCTAGTACCAACCTATGAACCTATCATCATGTAACATGTCCTACTGTACTTTCAAAAACTAAAATAATTACTGCCATGAGTACAGACAATTTACCTGGATGCATAACAATCAGTACTATACACTGCCTCATGGAACCCCCTCGTAAACTTCTTCAGTTTTGTTTTTTCACAGGGTACCTCCTCAAAGTATGGTAAATGAATATTGTGATACACTTTGATAAGAAGGGCTGTATAACAAACACCTAGAACTACTGTCCTTTCAGCCTAAGTAGTCTAATTTGTAAAGCCTTAGAATATCTGATTTTAGTAGCTATTACATCCAACTGCATACATCTAAACCATCAAAAGTTTGGTTTTGTGAAGTGAATGTCATATCTACTTACTGTAGTTAACTTATTTAAGAAGGTCAAAGAGGCAGTAGATAGTGGTCACTCAAAGAACCTACCTGGTCAAGGCATTTGACACTATCCCCCATTATGTTATTTTTAAACATGATAAAATCCTAAACATAGCTTTGACATGGTAAAGTGGATACCAAATGAACTGAAAGACAGAATCCATATAGTCAAAGTGGCAGATGCTACTTCAGAAATTAAGAAGGTAACTGATAGCATAGCTGCTGCAACCTCCAACTATAACTGAGATCTTTGGCTTAGTAAGTTTGTTGATGACTGTAAGCTGACTGTTGTCATCCAGTCCCCACTGAATATAGAATCATAACAGCAAGAACTAATTCTTAAAAACTAATGGTGTACTAAAAGAGGATTCAAATTAAATGCAAAACATGCAGTATTGTCACATTTGACAAATCACACCTATCTACATTTTACAGCATAGCTAGCATCCTGCTACAAACAGACATGGTTGTTAGGGATCATAGCACATTGGTTGACACCTACCTCTCCTCCATCCGCCATGTAGAATCAGTGGTCAGAAACTCCTCCTGTCTATTACAACTGATATCTAAGGGCTTCTTCTCTAGGTCAAGAGAAATTATCAGCATCCCACTGTACTTTTCTCTAATTATGCCAATTACAAAGCAAAGTGCCACCTTCAGCATTTACCAATCCAGACACATCACACAGATAGAAAGACCCCCAGAGATTCCAAACTAAAAAAAAATATTATTTTCTAATGACCCTTCACTACCAAGACAAGTTGGAAGCCCTGATCATATACTTAGTCCCTTACAAGACCGTACATGGAGTTCTATGTCTTGCATTCTCTGCCATTAGGGACCCAAGCCTTCTTCATCTATTTCATCTCCACAAGTCAAACAGCTCTACATACAATAGATCTGAGGATATATTACCTGGCATTTACCCCTTCTCTGCAACAAATTGCTCTTATTTGTTTAACAGAGTGTCATCTTCACATTTTTCAAGGTGAGCATTTATGATTGGATGGGTAGCTACAAATTCATTTCTGGCCTACTACCTTTGCCCTTATGCAGGTGGAGGTAATTCATAAGGGTAAGTTTATCAAGGTGCAAATGACATCTTGATTTCCTTGCCTTAAAATTTATATGAATCATTGAATCAATTAATTTTAAACTGGGGCATCAAAAAGTTGGGGTCTCTGGATAATTAGAGAGATATAAATTACTTGAGACTTTGAGTAGATCTTCTAAGTTATTTACCTGAACGTGAAATCTTTGCAAAGAGACTGTAATCAACATTAAAATGTTTACAATCTGGTTTAAATCAGTAAGATTAGAAAAGGGAACTATTATACAGAACATTTTGAAGGAAAAGGAAACTTAGAAAATTCAGTATACATTTTTATCTATAACTCAGAAAATGATTGAGAATGTTATTCATTAATATATACTGAAATATATGGATATTGGCTTTAAAAAAATAGTATTCAATAAATTGAGTTACAATACAGGAAGCAGGATAGTTTGACCCTGGACGATTTAACTGCAATGCAATTGGATACACTTTCATATTATGATTCACATTTATTATCTATTAGAATACTTATTGGACAGTTTGACCCTTGAATATTTGACCCCAATTAAATTTAATAAAAGCATTTTACTACTTAATATTTTACATAGAAATTTTACATAAGCATTTAATATATTATTTAACATTTTAATATGTAAATGTTAATTTATTTAACATTGTGTTTTATATATAAATATAATTAATTTAATTAACAATACTTTTTAAAATTTTAACAATAAAATCAATAAGGAATTTAACACAGGAGGTGAACATTTAACATTTTAAATATTACAATAATTAGAAATTAATATTAATAATACTATTTTATGTAGATCAAATGCAAATGTTTTAAACAGTTTGTTTTATATATATATATATATATATATATATATATATATATATATATATATATATTATATATATATATATATATTAAAAGCCCATGGTGAATAATATTTTGTTCTGTCTGGTTGTTTTCTGCGCAATTGTGTATGATTATTACATGTTTTCGCTATTCTTGCTGAGCGTTATAAACTATAATGAAGTCTTGTTACAGATCTAGATATGGAATGTGTTAATGCAGGGGGTCAAAACATCCGTTACCCACATTGCATTAGAAGATTAAATATTTTGGAAGAACAAGACTAAAATTACATTAAATGTAGAAATATTAATTTTGTAAAGAGAAGTGAATTGATATAAAGAACATAGTGCATTTATCACTGAAATGTAACAGAAATGTTATCCATTTACCTGACATATAAATTAGAAATATATAAAAGTAATATTCTTGAAAAAAATGTAAAACATTAAGCAGACTTCCTCCCCTTCCCCTGTACATATGGTCATGAAACTGACAAAAAAGCAAGCCATATTTTTATGCATATGTTAAATACAGGAAGATCACAGCTAGCCTGTTCTGGTCGAATTGGATCAGTATTGTACAAATTCTAACAATAATACTAAAGATGCTTATTATTCTCACTGCTGCAGTAGTCTTTTGGCTATATGGGTTGTCTCCTGCCCACCTTCATAAACCTCTCTCTCCCTCCTAGCCTTCACTCTGGCTGATGAATTAGGTATCACAGAGGATGAAAATCAGCAGTCATAGTGAAGAAATCTTCACTATTTTCTTGCCGCCTCAAGGTAGAGCAGCCTTGAGTGTTTACAGGAGCAGCAATTGGCCACATTCTTCATTTCTGGCTGATAAGTCCCCATAGGGCAACCCCTCCACACAGAATTTTTTTTTTAATCCTTTTGACTGCTCCTGTTAGGGGTCATCACAATGTATCATCAGTCTGTAGAACAAGTGGCAGTACAATTTTACAGTCTCGAGCTGCCAGCCTGGTGCCCAACCTTCCTTAGAAAGCACTCATTCACACCTAGGGCGAATTTAGAATATCCATTCCACCTGCAGCACATCTTGGAAATGTGGGAGGAAACCAGAACACCCAGAGGAAACCCATGCAAACACAGGGAGGGCATGCAGACTCTGCACAGATGGCACCCCCATCTGAGAATTGAACTGGAGAACCTCTTGCTGTGAGGCGACAATACTAACTGCTGCATCACTGTGCCAACCCCCTCCACACAAAATATTTCTTTTAAATATTTTTGTTGTATATTTTTTATTTTCTGTAGAGCAACATCAGTTTTATTATCAGATTTTTTTTTTCTCAAAAACTGCTATTTTTAAAACTGCTTATTATTGAATACTCGGGCATTTGTTATTAGAAAATATACAGAAATGTAAAGATTTAAAGATTGAGAAATGTTTTGTGTACTTCAAACACTGTTACGGTGTTTTGGTGCTTGTTTGTACTTTTTGTTAACATTCCTTCATCATTTTATTGCTTTAGACATTTTGCTTGAAGATGTTATATTTAAGCATCTAGAAATGTATTTTATGTTTGGTGCTTGTGTACACTTCGTGACAGTTTATCTTCATTTCTTGCTTTCTTGCAGTGCCCCTTCTACAAGCAATTGCCTGAAATTATCTTTCAACTGACTCTTCTTAGTGGTGCTTATTGATATTAAGGCATCTTTCTTGTCTAGAGCATGGGCTATTCCAAAGGTACTACTGCATCTAAAAGAAAAAAAAAAACAATAGATTAGAAACCCTTGCCTACTCAAACAGTGCATCAGCTACAGGTGCGTGACTCTGCACTGGCCATTTGTTGTTCCTCAGACCACTCACTGGTTTCTCTGGGTTATTCTGGTGTAGACTCTCCCATCACAACAACTGGGGGTTAGCCATGTCTTTTGTGGCTGTTCCATTGTCCCATCCAGACATGGGGGAGCCATCATCTTTGGTATGAGAGATTCCACAGAATTTACTTTTTTGAGGAGTCAGATAGAGACCTCTTTCCTAGGATGAAGTGTCGTCTTTCTGTTGGAGTACTTCCAGGCATGTCTCTAGGAAAAATAAAAGGTTCCACATTGCTCATCCAAAGACATTTTGTCTTTTCATAGGGATGATTTTCTTACTTTAGACAGGAGTTTATTGTAGGCTTTCTATACTGGAGAGCAGAAATCCATACCAAAAGGCTAACTAGGTCACTATGTTTTTCATGAAAATACATCAGAGGATTCTGGTATAGACAGAGAAAGGGCATTTTTCATTTTCTGGTTCAGAGGAAAGTTTAGCCTATGCAATTCCATTGGAGGAGTTTTCTCTTTCTAAGATTAGTTCCAGGATGAATGATGTCTTTTTGTGGGAATAAGTTATTGTTCCCTATCAAATGAGGTGGTATTATGATATGTTGTGATTGGGTTTACCACATGCTACACCCATCCCTCCTATTATGCTAGTCTTATAGGATGTGTTAAATACTGCTGAAATAACCGTGACTCTCAGCTTTCAGGCCTCAAAAAAAAGATAGAATATTTATTAATACCAGCTGTTCCCCTGCAGACTAGCTGGTAAAGTACTGGATTTCATAAGAATTTCCTACCAGTTTATTGTGTTAGGTGTTGGCAGCTTGTGGGATTGTTCTACCACACTGCCTTCAAAAGGTAGGTTCTGTTTTAATTCTACAGTTTCTAACCTAACTGAGGTGCCTAAACAGACTTTGAAGTATGTTTGATTGTGCAGATACTGTGTCTATGGCCACTACTGCTGCTGCTGTTTTGAGAAGATATGCCCAGGAATGTGCTAAACATTTTCTGATAAGGTAAAGCTTGAGATTTTAAACGCTGCTTTAAACAAGGAGGTTTTGTTTGGTCCTGCCGCTGTGCTGGTTTTCAAATAGTTTGATGACAGAGGGAATTTAATTCAGGGAGTAATTAACCCCCATCAATATAAATCTTACAAGCTCTCTGTTTTTTAAAGACAAAATAATCCCTTCCATCTTCTAGCAAACTGATTACAATAAAATAACTGGTAGGAGGAGAACAATGAAAAACAGGGATCATTATAAAAAAAAAAAAAAAAAAAAGAGGCAGCCCATGCCTTCAGAATGACTATGATAGCACTCCTTCCTCTCCTGTTCCTACATCTCTAAGTCTGTCCTATCAACTGGCTATCATTATTTTCCCTTTGGCAGCAGTTTGTTTCAGACCCTTGACTACTAATACTAGTTTAGAAGGGTTACAGTTGGCACTGAATGCACATACTACCTTTCATGGAATTTCCTCTCTACCCTTAGAACCAAATCAAGTTTTTTTTTTCTGTCATGATTGCTCTAGGAGTTACACTACCAGTGATTTTAGACCAAGGTGAGGAAGGCTTATTTTCCAGAATATTTCTGGTTCATGGAGACCATTTCTAAATTTTTCATTTCTCATATGGTTTGTGAAAGTACCGAATTTCAAAATGTTAACAGTTCAGGGTCTGTTACCAGTCATTCCTCTTTTGAGTTTTATGGTGACAATAGACCTAAAAGATGCTGATCATCACATTCCCATAGGCACAGGCTTCAGATAGTTTCTCAGCTTCTGTGTTTGGGTCACATTATCATTTTTCTGCATTACTGCATTACTCTTTGAGTTAATTACAACTCCTAGGGTGTTTACAAAATGTCAAACTTTAGGGATAGCCCATTGCATACTGCAAGGCATTCATGTTTTTCATTGTATATATGACTTAATAATCTTTGCAGAATATTTTGCCAGATGTCAAGAGTCCTTAACATGGGAGTCTTCTCTGTTTACCAATTTGGGCTTACAGATTAATGTTCAAAAATCCTCCTTGACTCCATTACCTAGGACTGTGCTTTAAAAACTGCCTTCTAGATAAGTCTTCTCAAAGACATTCCTAACACAGGAAAAGTTGAATTTGTATCTGGAACATTTCCTAATCTTCTGCATTCAGTTCAAAACTTCATCCAGAGAATATCTCATGATTTGAGGGTTCATGGCTTGTATGATTCTCATGATTCTTCTTGCCACGTTATGCATGAGAAAAATTCATTACTTTTAAAAAAGGAATGTGAACCCAATATTCTTATCCTCTGGAATTTTCAGATTCCAGTTTTGTGTTTCATCAAGAAAGAACTGCATTGGTGGAGACAATAGGAAGCCTTAGTTTTTGCTTGGTGAGCGGTTTCTACGGGGGTAATGCTGAGAGGCCTGTGAGACAGTTCAGAAAGACCAAAGTGCTTAAACATCAAAGAGATGTTACCTGTGGTCCATGCTACTGAATCTGTTCATGGTTTGTGGTTCCTTGGACCATTGCAGGTAACTACAGATGATACCACAGCGATGTGGTAGATAAACAAACATAGGGAGGGGCACCAGGTCATACACCCTACGCAGGCTGATTATGATGGCATGGGAGTTAGCTCTACCACATTTTATAATCATCCAAGCAAAAATGTAGTGGCAGACAAGCTGATCAGGACCAGCACAGATCCTCATGAATGGAAACTGAATGGGGAGGTACTTAAAAGAATGGATTCAGTTATATAGAATACCTCCGATAGATCTGTTTACCTCCTTTCAAGAGAGACAGCTAAGTAATTCTGCACTCAAACTACTTGCAGGTATACCTGAAAAACAGATGCATTTTTATGCCTGTGGTAAGGAATCTTCTTGCATGCATTTCCATCATTTACACTGATATCCAGGGTCATTCTGAAGATTCAGAAGGACTCTTTAAAAGATTATTAAGGTGACTATTTATGGTCCATGCCATTTTGGTTCTCCCTTCTTATGTAATTGGCCAGGGGAGTAACAATAAGCTTCCTCACAGATTGGATATAGTCAGACAAGACAAGAGGAGTTTGATATACCCCAATCTTAAATAACTTCAGCTGACTGCCTGGATGATTCAGTTCTAATAATTTTTAGGCACTGTTTTCATGAGGATATGCACCAGGTACTAAAATAAGAAAGAAATCCTGGTACAAGGAAATCTTATGTTGATCAGTGGAAAATATTTTTACTTGCTGCCTCGCCCATAACCAGGACCCTATCTGTGATTATTACCTTTGATTCTCAAACATTTGCATCAGTTATTATACTATGATCTGACTACTGTTTTGGCAAGGGGTACTTAGCCATTTCAGCTTGCTTGCCCATGAATCCACCACTTCCTTTCAAACTTTGCTCAAGCTGTTCTACAGAGGTTTTTTTGTGATATTCAGATGGCACTTAATTTACAGCAAAAAGTAAAGATTCTTGTTCTTTCTGTATTGGAACCAGCTATTCTGGCTGTCTTTTAGTTCATTTTTTGATAGACTAACTGATTTATTGTTCTGACATCCCTAAGAGAATATTTCGGTTGCAACCATTGATGACTGGTCCGTCCTTTTGCTTTTCCATGCATATAGGGTCATCTGAAGAAAAAAGCCCCTATATATGCTCTTACTACTTTCAACTTGTACCTTGAATCTAGCCATCTATCTTCCCAATTTCATAAAGAACTTGAGTGACAGGGAGACTAGATTCTATGTACTCTGGTCATGCTTTGGTGGAGACAATAAAAAGTCTTAGTTTTTGCTTGAGGATCAGTTTCTCTGGAGGTAAAGCTGAGAGGCCAGTGGGACAGTTCAGACAGACCAAAACACATAAATATCAAAGAGATGCTATTATTACCTTGTCAATACAAAGTCCTTTAGTAAAGCTGTATAGCTGTGGAGTTCCTAGTAGGAGACTGGAAAATGGCAAATTGTGTCAGTTTAGATAGTTACAGGTGGTTGTCCCTTACTATATCTTTTCTTATTGCCGCCATGGTAAAATATTTCCAGGCTGGATTAATACATATTCTGACAGAGCCTTGTTTTCATTAATGGCATATTGGAAAAGGGTGGAGTCTAGAAGCATTTTAAAGGTAACTATATGGTCCTGTCTATATAGTTTTAGAAAGCATTCCAAACTGGATTCCTTTTCCATGTCCAGGAGTGACTTTGTTAGAACCATTCTCAGAGGTTCATAAATCCTTATCCTTTCTCCTTCCAGGTTGGATATGCTTTAGTAATCAGTCCCTATAGCCAAAAGACCATTGCAGAATTGAGACTGATTAACACAGTACATTTGTGTAAGTTGCACTCACTATAACAGTAGATGTTTGCATTCCCCACTGCTGCATTAGCTACACCCACCCAACATCCCCTACTTCTGTACATTGTTAGTTGTTGAGATATAAAGCTATTTGTTGCTGTTATATCTTTTACAGATTCATGATGAGTACATTCTTCTTTCAATATGGGTAAGAAAGTCCTGATGATTTCCTTACTGCGACTGTTGATTTCCAAGCTCTAGGTTGTCCAATCAACAGCGTGAAAGTATGAGAGGGAGCCAGAGCTTTAAGAAGCTGGCTGGTTGTTGTTTCCTAGGCACTGTCCAATCAGCAGTCAGAGTGAAGGTATGGGAGGGCGACAGCAATTTATAAAGCTGTCTGGTTGTTGTTTCCTAGGCAGGAAACAACCCATTTAGCCAAAAGGATACTGAAGCACTGAAGAATTCCAACAGCTACTGTTATGGTAAGTGCAACTTAGACAAACGTACTTTCAGTTAAGTGTGACTGTTTAATACATACATAAGATAATTTTTTGGAATATCACATAATGTAGCAAACCTGTTTACCTAGATTTTTCACATACCAAAAATGAAATACCAACACCCCCCCCCCCCCCCATGACTGCAAACATTCTGAATCTAACAATTTCGAAGTGACATGTCTGTATAGTATTTAGGTTACTACCCTTATCCCTAAACCTAACACTAAACAAGACACACACACACACACACACACACACACACACACAAAATAGCATTCAGAATAGCAAAATAATGCGTTATTTTTGAGTGTTTCTGTATTGTGATAAAGTCAAGATTCTGACTTTCAAGATTCTGCCGTCAGAATGGTTCCTTTCAGTAAACTGAACCAGTATTTTATGATAAAAAATGATGTAAGCATTATTGAAAATATGCAAGCTCTAGATCATTATACTAACATTTTAAAAGAGTAAAAGCTTAATGAAAAAGATGCCAGATGTTTGACTTGACTTGTATGCATAACTGTAGTTTTAATGTATATGTTGCTAACACATTTTATGATTCTCACTGCTTCCTGAAGTTGCTACAATAAATATATTAATTTGTCAATATGGATAGGAATTTCAAATAGGTAATTAAATAAAATGCATATGACATAGAAACTGGTGTTTTAGATATGTTTCATTGTATAATTACCTATTATGCCACCTGTTATGTATATCATACCTAACACTTAAAAAAAAAGATACATGCAACTGAAATGTGTTTTAATGCATGTCAAAACTTTAGAAACTAATGTGTGTGCCTTTCACTTTTATACGTATATTTCCATTCATTTTAATGGAAATGTATCATACAAAATAACTATTTTTCTCAGAATGTATAACTTATCCAACCATTTTTAAATACTGATATTTTGCATTATGCTATTTTTATGGAAAAGATAGATAATGCACATCTTATGAAGTTATGGTCAATGTCTACTTTAAAATATATGTGATTAAATACATACCAATAGAATATTTTGCTGAGGTGACTCCTTTTATATGCTTGATGTTAATGATAAATAATTATGAAGATGAAAAACAACCAGGTTTATTTTTACTCATCTGGCAGATTTATGTATGACCTAAGATAAAAAAGAAATTCCCTGACATATGGGAGGGGAGCTATAGAAAGCTTGCAAACCACATTTCTGTGAAGGGTTATTAAATCTCCTTTTACATCATGCAGACTCAAAGTGACATACTGACTAACCTGTTCTGTTTCAGGCCCCATTCATTATTTGTATTCATGTCAAAGCAGTTTTACACAGGCTGAGACAGTTTATATGGTTTTCTAGAGCTAAGAATCTGCCACTCACTTCTGAGACCCAACAGCAGCTTATCTCTAACAGACATTTCTATCTCTTGTCTTTGATGTACTGTAAGCTCTCTAAAAACTGCACTGGTGATTCCACGCAAATATAGAAGTAGGTGTCAGTAAATTTATGCAGAAGACAGAAGGAGAAACTGATTTTCTTTTGTTGGCATGATGTGCTTGAGCTAATATAATGAACTAATATAATGTGAGCTGAAGTAATGCCTAACAACCAAATCATGGCAGCATAGGTATATCAATATAGGCACCACTTTATTAGTTTCAAGTGTACCTTAGGAACTTGGAAGTCTGTGCATTCTTGAACAATGCTAATTAATGTAAATAACAGACTTGTTATTAAACAGTTAATAAAACACTGTTGGTGTCCATCTTGACACCCCATCATAAATGTTCCAGCTGGTAGGGTTGATTTTAACATTTATGGAGCTCTCGTCAGAAAGAGCTGCAGGGGCTTCTGTACAGTTAAGAGGTCAGGCTTTACTGCAGGACCCATAAAATCATTTTTCTTGGCATCATTTCACCCAATAATATTCATTTACATAATGTTTACATAACAGTCATAGCATGGGTTGCTCAGTTGTGCAGCAGTTAGCATTGCCCTCACAGCCCACTGCAATTGCCAAGGGCACCACAGGCACAGAGGGATTCAGACCACGAACACCCTGTGCCAGCCCCAGTAGACAGGCAGAGGCATGCTCAGTATGCCCATGCCTTGGCAAAGAGGGAATGAAAAGCACATACACTGACAGTATAGGCCCCTATGGACTGACACACTTCTCCACCTGCACACACAGTAAAAGGGATGGCACACACACATGACCACCTGTAAACTGTCATGTATAGGTGGTCTACTATGTGCATCCTTCATAGGCAGCCCTCAACTATTGCACTCACAACTGCTATTGGCACAAGGCAAGTCAATACCTGAACAGTAAATTAAGCTAACAGCATGTGTTGATACTGTATGTTTAGGTTCCTAGGTACTTCAGTAGGTACATGCCTAACTGTCAGAGGCCATTCATAGGCCTAGTCAAAATGTGTCTGCTGTTGCCACCCCATTGATTAACTAACTGTCCCTCTGTGGAGATGAGCCAATTGCTGGATCCCTGGGGTGTAACCACTGATCTGAAGTAGTTAACTTCATTTGTTCTGCAACCTGTGGGTATCGGATCTGTCACTGGATCCGAGCCGGCAGCTTTACCTAGCTAAAAGATCCGAGCTCCTAGCTCCTTCCCTACCCATAATCCCCTGCTACACACCCCCCCATCCCCAGATCTAGTTTGCCGTGGCTTATAGTAGCTTCTAGAGATGAGCTCTTAGGCGTGGGTGAGAAATTTCTAGTTTTATAAAAACCTTTTAAAATCGCTTTTCTAAATTTTCTTTGGGGTGTGTGCATTGTTTAGTCCCCTGGCCACAGGGACAGCCTGCATCGGCGCTCCAGTTGGTTCCCTTAGAGGAACAAGACCCTGTGGGTGAGCCCTCCTCGGATAGCCCCACCGAGGAGGTTCCTCACAAACGGAAGTGCAAAAGGAGGCACATGGACTCCCCTGAGTCCCTCACAGAGGACACAGACTTGGAGGAAGGGGAAGGTTCCCCAAGGTCGCCCCCTGAGGATGTCTCCTTTGGAGACATCATGGAGATGTTGTTGGAAGGAGACGGACACCGTGGAGCCAATTCCCAGAAGGCCAGACAAGATACTTAGTCCCCCTTCTGATAGGCTGGCATGGTCTAAAGGTTCTCCAGTGAATGCCATGGTGGTGGCGGCTGCCACCAAAAAGGAACTAGCACAGGAGAGTTCCTTGGTCCACCCTCCAGATAAGGAATCTTGGATGTTGGACCGCATTGGAAAGTGGATGCTTGCTTCAGCTACCTTCTCTGTAAGGGCACTGAACTATATGGTACACGTCATCAGGCTCCAACGAGACTTGATTAAGGAATACGCTGGAGCCCCCCCGGAATCCATGGTGGCCGAGGACAAACGCACCATCTCGACTCACATGGCCACTCTGAAATCTTTTACTAACACATCTATGCGGCTACTCTCCCATGCCATAGAGGGAGCGGCTAGAGCCAGTGGAGCAGGCATCGCTCTGCGCTGCCATGCTTGGCTCCGCCTTTGCAATTTTGCGGAACCCTTCAAGGCGTCATTCACGAATGCACCCTTTGACGGTGCTACACTCTTTGGCAAGACCGTCCGTGACACGCTGTTCCAAAGCGAGAAAGACAGGAAGACGCTGTCTGCCATCAGGATCCGCTTCTCTAATCCCCAACGGTCCTTCTTGAGGATCCAGAGGGGACAAAAGAAGATGTGGTTCCAGAAATTACAGCAGTCCTGTCCCGCTTCAGACCCCTCGTCCTTCAGAGGCAGAGGAGGACAAGGTGGACGCCGGCCCAGAGGCAGAGGGGGGGCCGAGGAATCTCGGGTCTCAAACCTTTCTCGGAGAGGCCCGTGCGACAGCCCTGAGGGCCTACCCAACTGTCCTTCTCTGGAGGCAGTCGGGGGGCATCTGTCGGAGCACCTCCAAACTTGGGAGTCCATTACTACGGATCGGTGGGTGCTCTGAATTATATCCAGAGGTTATTCCATTCCTTTTCTGAGTCTTCCCTCTCCTATGAAACACCTCCCCGATGTCCAACCCGATCAAAGGGAGGCAACAGCTTCGGAAATTTCGAAGCTATTAGAAAAAAGAGCCATCCAGTACATCCTCCCAAGCCAGTCCAGATTGGGAAATTACTCCAGGTTCTTTTTAGTGCCAAAAAAAACGGGGGAGCTGAGGTCTATCCTAGACCTCTCATCTCTAAACCTGTTCACTCCCAAAGAGAAATTCCAGATAGTCACTCTGCAATCTATTCTCCCCTTCCTATGGGAGAACGACTGGATGTGCTCCATAGACCTCAAGGATGCGTACTACCACATTCTAATGGACGGACGATCCAGGAGGTTCTTCCACTTTTGGCTGGGAGCCAGTCACTATCAGTTCAGGGCTCTTCCATTCGGCCTCACCTCAGCCCCCAGGTTGTTCACCAAGGTCATGGCAGTGGTCGCAGCCCACCTGAGACTTCAGGGCATTCAGGTTTTTCCGTACCTGGACGACTGGCTCCTCACCGCCTCCACCAGGCATCAGCTCTGATCTGCGAGGGATTATACCCTGGCTCTTACTCAGTGTCTGGGTATTGCTGTAAACCTTCAAAAATCAATCCTGCATCCTGTGCAGGTTCTGGAATTTATAGGGGCCAAGATAGATACACGCCACTCCAAGGCCTTTCTAACAACAGACAGGTTGCTCAGTTTGTCTCTTCATGTTTTGGCAATTCTCCAGTCCCCAGCCCCACATGCAGAATTAGTCCTGAGAGCTTTGGGCTCCATGGCAGCAGCCATCGGTCTGTCGCCCTTTGCGCGACTGCGCATGAGAATTCTTCAGTGGACTTCAGGTCCAATGGTCACTTTTACTGCAACCCTTGAACACCCCAATTCCCTTGAGCAGGGTTTGCAAGGACTCTCTTCTCTGGTGGCTTCACTCTTAGGAGCTGTGAGGGGGGAGACCGATTGTCATGCCTCAGCCCCAAGCCACGTTGACCACGGATGCTTCTCGCCTAGAGTGGGGGGGCATGCTATGGGCAGAAGCATCCAAGGCACGTGGACTCCCTCAGAAACTGTTCTACACATCAATGTTCTGGAGATGAGGGTGGTGCTTCTGGCGTTGCAAGCCCTACAAGACCTTCGTCCTCCGGGAACTATTGCAATTCAGACAGACAACATGGCTGTAGTCTGGTACATCAACAAACAGAGAGGAACCAGATCTTATCCCCTTTGCCGAGAGGCTATGAGAGTTTGGGAATAGGCGATCTCCACTAACCGCTTTCTGGTAGCAATGCACATTCCGGGCCGGACCAACATCCTAGCGGACAAGCTAAGTCGCTTGATCCTCACACCATACGAGTGGTCTCTAAACCCATTAGTAGCGAAACAAATCTTCCTCAAATGGGGTCTACCCTGCTGCGATCCTTTTGCTTCTCCGTCAAACACAAAGTGCAGCAAATTTTTTGCTCTAATCCCCCCAATAGAGGAGAGCCCCAGAGACGCTCTCGTTAATGCTTGGCCCCCCCAGTTTCCTTTATGATTATCCCCCGCTTCCGCTCATGACGAAGTTCCTACAGAAAGCCCATCGGTTGGGGAGCAAGATAATCCTCATAGCCCCATTCTGGCCTCGCCAGATCTGGTTCCCTTACCTGCGGTCTCACAGTATAGTTCCTCCTTGGATCTTAGATCCCATTCCGGATCTAATTTCTCATCTTGTGGGATTACAACCCCCAAACCTGAGCGACCTCAAGCTCACGGCTTGGTTGATCCAGTTCCGCTCATAGCAAGGACTCCCGGTATTTCGTCACCAGTGAAAGCTATTCTGGTAACGGCACACAAACCTTTTACCAGAAAAATCTACAGTAGCAAATGGAAATGTTTTTCCATCTGGGCAAAAGACAGGGGCTTAGACCCCTTTACTGTCCCTATTCTGACTATTCTTGATTTTCTGTCCCATATCTTTCATCAGGGAGCCAGTGCATCTACGGTTAAAGTACAGTTGGCAGCCATCTCTCATTTTCACGTTGGGGATGAGGTAGGATCACTGGCTTCCACCAGGATTTGCAAAACTTTTTTAAAAGGTGCCTTTTTGTTAAAACCGCCAGTTAAGTCTGCGGTCCCACCATGGGACTTAACATTGGTCCTACAAGCTTTGACGGGCCCTCCTTTCGAACCGGCTGCTTCTGCTCAGTTGAAATTTTTATCTTGGAAAACAGCCTTCCTGATTGCAATAACTTCAGCCAGGAGAGTGTCTGAGCTTCAAGCCCTCTGTATGAAACCCCCTTACCTAATATTTCATAAGGACAGAGTTTCTCTCAGGACTAATCCTTCCTTCCTCCCTAAAGTAGCCTCTGAGTCGAATATTAATCAGTCTATTAATCTGCCAGTGTTTTTCCCCAATTTCCAGAACAAAGGGGAATACACATTACACAAACTGGATGTACATAGACAACTGCATTTTTATTTGCACAGGACAGCAACCAACCGCAAATCTGATCAATTGTTTGTGTCCTTTGCCAAGTCTTCTTTAGGTAAATCTATTACCAAAGTTACATTAGCCAACTGGATTTCACAATGCATCATTCAGGCCTATTTAGCTTCAAACAAACCTGTACCTTTGGGAATCCATGCTCATTCAACCCGATCCATAGCTACCTCTGCAGCGTTCTGGTATAGAGTCCCTATAGACGACATATGTTCAGCAGCTACTTGGTCCTCCTCGCATACATTCATTTCCCATTATAAATTGGAAATGATATCCAGGAGTAGGGCTTCCTTTGGCTCCGCGGTGCTTCGGAATATTCTTCCTTGAGGGCCGCCCAAGGTTTCTAGGTAGCTGGGGACTCAGTCCCACAGGTTGCAGACGAAATTAAGTTAACTACTTCAGATAAAGAAGTTATGTACTCACCATAACTTTCCATCTGAGTAAGTAAATTAATTTGTCTGCAACCGACCCCCCCCCCCTCCATTCCTCCTAACCAGTTTCGTGCTTCTTAACCATGGGATAGGATTGCTCATTCTGTTAGGCAGTAGGTTACTGGCCTCTTTCGAGGGTCATGTGGAGTCTTTATAGGCAAACTCGATCTGAGGATGGGGGATGTGTAGCAGGGGATTATGGGTAGGGGGAGCAGCTAGGAGCTCAGATCTTTTATCTAGGTAAAGCTGCCAGCTCGGATCCGAGGATTGATCTGATACCCACAGGTTGCAGACAAATGAAGTTACCTACTCAGATGGAACGTTATGGTGAGTACATAACTTCTTTTTCCCCACCCACTCTGCAAGGATTCCCTAGTGTGTTAATGAGGGGCTCCATATAATGTAATCAGGGATGTAGTTTCAAAGCATGGGGAGTACCCATGACAGGTATCTGTCACCCCGGCATTCTCCAGTTATGGTTGTGGCAAAGTGTAGCACATTAGTGTGTGGCTCACTGTGACATGGATTCCCATAGCTGGAGCATATCCATTAAGCATCATTTGGACATACCATTAATAGGTATCATCCATATGTACACCAACTGAGTTACACATTTGTTTTCAGTATGGAGAAACAGCTGTAGTACACTCTACATACTAAACACCATAACACTTGTACATATCCCAGATGCCCCAGTGGTAAAGCCACTGACTGTCTTGTGCATGGTCCTGGTTCCACGACCTGCAAGGGCTGTTACGTAATTCTGATGTCCCGAATAATGGATGTTGGATGCAGGTCATTAGAGCATGTTTAAGCACGTTAGTGGGTTTTTGCACTGGTAATTGCCGGCAAGCGGTGTTTAAACATGACTACACAGATATGCGCAACACAGGTCTAACCTTTGATGAATATCGCTCAAAGCTGCCGAGAACTGCTGAAATGTGCATTATTTACCCTTGTACTAATAGTACCTGCTCTGAGATGTAAAACGACCACTGCCAGGAGTAGAACATGCAACCATGTACACAATCTTCACAATAACCTACCACTAGGCTACCTGAGATGTACCAACGGCAGGTGTGTATTGTGACAGGTTAAAACACAAAAGGGCGGAGTTTGGGAAATAGTATACACCGCCATGTACCCAATGAAAGGTGTATTCTCTCTCTCTCTCTATATATATATATATATATATATATATATATATATATATATAAAATATATAAAATATATAGAGAGAAAGGGTGATAGAGAGATATATGACGATATATATGGATATACATATATATGCAAATATATAGATAGGTTAACAACATCTACACAACCATGGAGGTACATAGAGACATAGACTGGGAGCATTACTCTAGCTCCAACACCCTAGCCCAAAGATTCCTAGAATTTATAAACTCAAATGCTGTGGAACAACTTGTTACCACTCCAAGAGGGGAAAACATACTGGACCTGATCATCACCAACATGGGGACTCTATGCTCCAGACCAGAAGTGTATCCCTCACTGGTAAGATCAGACCATAAACTAATCTCACTGGATATTCACATCCCAACCGCACCCCCTGCCCAGAAAACCACAGTGAAAAACTTCTCTAAAGCAAATTCCACACTCCTCAAAACGGAGGTGGAATCCTTCAAAGCCCCCGGGCCTGTGGAAAATATGGCCCAGACCGCAGAATCCTTTATAAACGCATTCTATGAACACCTTCAGGAATGCATGGATCATGTGATCCCAAATAAAACCAAGACCCAATCCTCCAAAGGCAGACGTCCTGTCTGGTGGACCCCAGCCATAAACAAACTATACAATAAAAGGAGGAAGCTACTAAATGATAGAGCAAAATCCCAAAAAGGGAAGGCATCACTGATCAGTATTAGCAAAAAACTACGGGCACTCATAAAATTGTCTAAGGCCAGCTTCAAGAGAAAAATTGCACAGGACACTAAGGATAATCACAAGGCTTTCTTTAGTTATGTTAGGAACCTGGGTGGTAATTCCCAGATATGCTCAGAATTGGTCCAAAATGACAAAAAATACACTGAACCCACAGACATTGCCAACACCCTAGCTGACAGGTTCAGCACAGACTCCCCCCCCTCCCCATGAAAAGGGCAAATATCTATCCCAGCAGAGTGCTGCCCCCCTGACATCTCAGATGCTCAGGTAAGAGCCGCCCTCTCCAAAGCAAAAAACACAGCATCAATGGGACCAGACGGCGTCCCGGGCTGCGTCCTACATGAACTCCAAGAAGAGCTAAACCCAAACATAAAACTACTGTTCAATCTCAGCCTTACTACAGGATATATGCCCAAAGAGTGGCGTACAGCAACAGTGGGCCCTCTCCATAAAGGTGGTGCCTCAACGGATCTTGGAAACTATCGCCCCATAAGCCTGACTAGCTTGGTCTGCAAAGCTATGGAAAGGATCATCATGGACCTCATAAATAAAGATATTGGGGACCTACAGACACTGGATCCTACCCAGTTCGGCTTTAAGGGCAGATCCTGCCTCTTAAACCTGGTTGATTTCTTTGAAACAGTCACCAAGGCCATTGACGAGGGGAAGGTGGTCCACACAGCCTACCTGGACCTTGCAAAAGCCTTCGATACAATACCCGACTCGGGCATTATAGATAAGCTCACCAGCTTAAATATAAACCCCTATGTCACTAGATGGATTGCAAACTGGCTCAAGGACAGAACCCACATGGTTAGAATTGCTGGAGCCATGTCAGACTCCAAACCAGTTACAAGTGGTGTCCCACAAGGCTCAGTCCTGGGACCTCTCTTGTTTGGTATATATTTCTCGGAGGTACAGGCCAACACGGAAGGACTGTGGCTGACCAAGTTCGCAGATGACTGCAAACTGGGCCATAATCGACTCTCCAGCCGACACAAGCATCCTCCAAAAGGGCCTCATAGAAACAGACAACTGGTGCCAGAGCCATGGCCTCAAGCTAAATGCCAAAAGTGTATAGTCATCCCTTTGGCAAAACAAAGTGCCACAAATTACCACATAGGTGGTAATCCATTAAGTACAGAAGAAGTAATTAGGGACCTGGGGACCCAAGTTGATAGCAATCTCTCATTTGACAACCACGTGGCCAAAGCGGTTAGAAAAACATTTTATATAGCCCACCTAATCATGAAGGGATTCACATCTAGATCAGGGGAGGTCATCGTGCCTCTTTACTCATCCCTCATCAGGCCCATAATTGAGTACAATGCCCCTTTTGGGATGTACCTTACCAGACACCTGCAGCAACTGGAAAGACCCCAAAAGTACCTCACCAAGAGGATCAAAGGTCTCAAATAGATGCCATATAAATAGGTTCATAGGTTCATACTAGGCTATCTGGCCTAGGGGATTTATAAGCCTAGCCAAAGTGTGTTTGGCTTTCGCTGCCCATTTTAAATGAATTTTGCTATGCCCTTTTTTGAGGTTAATATACTGTGCCTCTGTCTAACAGTGACACAGAAGTGATACCCGGGGTAAACCTACTATCTCCCATCCACTCATCAAGCTTCCTCTTGAAGAGAGTTAATGAGGGACTCTGCCTAACCTGAACTGGGATTTTATTCCAGAGTGAATGGAGCCTCTGGGTTATGAATCTGTCCCTCCAGCATGTCCTATTTATTTCAATGCTGAGGTTCAAGTCTCTCTAGCGCGTAGCTCAATGGGATTTGGATTTTCTGAGGTGCAGCATGTCCATTAATTTCGGGTTGGACATGGCTTTATACGTCAAGCACAGATTGCCTCTGAGCAGGCGGTATGCCACTGAGTAGAGCTGGAGTTTCTTTAACCGGGCAGCATATGACATCTGTTTGAGCCCTTTGATCCTCTTGGTGAGGTACTTTTGGGGTCTTTCCAGTTGCTGCAGGTGTCTGGTAAGGTACATCTCAAAAGGGGCATTGTACTCAATTATGGGCCTGATGAGGGATGAGTAAAGAGGCATGATGACCTCCCCTGATCTAGATGTGAATCCCTTCATGATTAGGTGGGCTATATAAAATGTTTTTCTAACCACTTTGGCCACGTGGTTGTCAAATGAGAGATTGCTATCAACTTGGGTCCCCAGGTCCCTAATTACTTCTACTGTACTTAATAGATTACCACCTATGTGGTAATTTGTGGGCACTTTGTTTTTGCCAAAGGGGATGACTATACACTTTTTGGCATTTAGCTTGAGGCCATGGCTCTGGCACCAGTTGTCTGTTTCTATGAGGCCCTTTTGTAGGATGTTTGTGTCGGCTACAGAGTTGATTATGGCACTCAGTTTGCAGTCATCTGCGAACTTGGTTAGCCACAGTCCTTCCGTGTTAGCTTGTACCTCCGAGAAATATATACCGAACAAGAGAGGTCCCAGGACTGAGTCTTGTGGGATGCCACTTGTAACTGGTTTGGAGTCTGACATGGCTCCAGCAATTCTAACCATGTGGGTTCTGTCCTTGAGCCAGTTTGCAACCCATCTAGTGTCATAGGGGTTTATATTTAAGCTGGTGAGCTTATCTATAATGGCCGAGTGGGGTATTGTATCGAAGGCTTTTGCAAGGTCCAGGTAGGCTGTGTGGACCACCTTCCCCTCGTCAATGGCCTTGGTGACTGTTTCAAAGAAATCAACCAGGTTTAAGAGGCAGGATCTGCCATTAACAAAGCCAAACTGGGTAGGATCCAGTGTCTGTAGGTCCCCAATATCTTTATTTATGAGGTCCATGATGATCCTTTCCATAGCTTTGCAGACCAAGCTAGTCAGGCTTATGGGGCGATAGTTTCCAGGATCCGTTGAGACACCACCTTTCTGGAGAGGGACCACTGTTGCTGTACGCCACTCTTTGGGTACATATCCTGTAGTAAGGCTGAGATTGAACAGTAGTTTTATGTTTGGGTTTAGTTCTTCTTGGAGTTCATGTAGGATGCAGCCCGGGACACCGTCTGGTCCCATTGATGCTGTGTTTTTTGCTTTGGAGAGGGCGGCTCTTACCTGAGCATCTGAGATGTCAGGGGGGCAGAACTCTGCTGGGATAGATATTTGCCCTTTTGGTGGGGAAAGGGGGTGGTGTTTGCATTGAACCTGTCAGCTAGGATGTTGACAATGTCTGTGGGTTTGGTGCATTCTTTGTCATTTTGGACTAATTCTGAGCATATCTGGGAATTCCCACCCAGGTCCCTAACATAACTAAAGAAATCCTTGTGATTATCCTTAGTGTCCTGTGCAATTTTTCTCTCTAAGCTGGCCTTGGACGATTTTATGAGTGCCCGTAGTTTTTTGCTAACACTGATCAGAGATGCCTTCCCTTTTTGGGATTTTGCTCTATCATGTAGTAGCTTCCTTCTTCTGTTGTTTAGTTTGTTTATGGTTGGGGTCCACCAGACAGGATGCCTAACTTTGGAGGATTGGGTCTTGGTTTTATTTGGGATTGCATGATCCATGCATTCCTGAAGGTGTTCATAGAATGCGTTTATAAAGGATTCTGCAGTCTGGGCCATATTTTCCACAGGCCAGGGGGCTTTGAAGGATTTCACCTTGGTTTTGAGGAGTGTGAAATTTGCTTTAGAGAAGTTTTCACTGTGGTTTTCTGGGCAGGGGCTGGGGTCGGGATGAGAATATCTAGTGAGATTAGTTTATGGTCTGATCTTACCAGTGAGGGATACACTTCTGGTCTGGAGCATAAAGTCCCCATGGTGGTGATCAGGTCCAGTATGTTTTCCCCTCTTGTGGGAGTGGCAACAAGTTGTTCCATAGCATTTGAGTTTATAAATTCTAGGAACCTTCTGGCTAGGGTGTTGGAGCTAGAGTAATGCTCCCAGTCTATATTAGGGTAGTTGAAGTCACCCAATATAATGGTGTTTGGAGAGACCTTCATATTTTCCAGTGTTCTGAGGAAGGCCGAGTGGGGTTCCTGGGTTTGGGAGGGTGGTCTGTAGCAGGCTATAAACTGGAAGGCAGTTTTACCCACTGTTAGTTGCTCATGGATAGTCTCTGATGCTTCGTGCTGTGCCACCAACCTGGAGGTGTGGGTATCTTTGACGAATATTAATACTCCCCCTCCTTTTGTGGTTCGGTCCAAGTTTTGAGGCTGAAAAACATGGTATGAGGTATAACCTAGTAGTGCTGGGGTGCTCTCGGGAGCCTTGAACCAGGCTTCTGTTACTGCACAGATATTGATGTTCTCCATGCTAAGGAGAGTTTTGAGTGCGTGCATATTGAGGTTTAGACTTCTGGCGTTGAGTAGCATTACTCTTAGTTTCTTATCCCTTGTGATACCTATGAAGGTGGGTTTGTCTTTTGAGCCTTGCCTAAAAAAGGCAGTATGTGGGTGGCAAGAGCCTTTGCCAATATCCAAAAGCCCAGGGGTGACAGGTGCAAGCTATCCCTATCGAAGCATCGTGGCTTGTCGAGCATGTCATCCCAGGCAGACAGGCATTGGATCCCCTTTGAATGACACCAATACTTAAGCCAATTGTTGAAATTGATCATCTTGTCTTCATATTGTGGCATTATTCTTGGTGAGGGTAAGATGCTACTCAAGGTCAGGGTCATACTGGCCTGGGCTACATGCTCAGAGAGCACCTCTGTCTCTTTTCATGTAGTCCAGGGAGGTACGTCTCAGGTCATTCACACCAGCATGGACAATGACTGAGTCATATTTGTACTTGCCTTAGAGTGACCTGAGTGCTTGTGTTATATGGCGGATCCTAGTGCCCAACAGGCAGCTCACCGTGACCTTCTCCTTGTTCAGCCTGGTAAGCGGGACGTCGGTGTGTCTGACGATAGAGTCACCTATTACAAGTGTATCAGGTGTGTTGTTTAGCCTTAAGGGCTGTGACTGTTCGGCACATTGGCTTTGTGAGCTATGTGTTGCACGTGTTTTGTTTTGGGGTAGCGGTTGCTTGGGTGTCTGCTTTGGAGGTCTCTGCTGCTTAGGCAGATTTTTATTTAGAGAATCCGAGTAGGTTTTTGTGTGTTTGTGTTTGGTTTGCTGTCGTGGTAGGTCTATGTGAGACTGGAATTGTAGTGAGTGTGGTTTCCTTCTCCTCCTGACTGGTTATGCCAGTAATGAATTGAGAGAGCTTACCCCCCAGTTTGGCTATATGGCTGCATCTCTCAAATGTGTTGGAATTTGTTGGGAGGAAGAGAGGGTTGTCTGTGTACATGAGGCAGTTGTAACATTGCCTCAGGATTCCCAGATTCACCAGCTGAACCGGAGAGGAGATTGACAACTAACCTTTGGACATCCTAGAATAGTATTGGGAATTCCTTTATAGTTGAAAAAAAGGGCCAGTGGGTAACAAAGTACTCAAGGGGAGATTGTGAGGGTGTAGTAGTGCTTTTAATTTGTTAGTGCTGACTTATATAATTGCTTTAGTGAGCAAGTGCCAGGCTTTAGAGTGGGAATAGGTTGTTTATTATGAGAACTAGATCAGTTCTAAGGGAAAAAGTGAAGACCAGACTTTGTGGAGCCGAGAATGGTTTAAACCCAATTAAGCGGCACTGCCCAATGCTGCGTTACGCGCGAAATCATGCAAAGCCGCACTAAAGCGGGTTTTATACAGGGGGACTTGAAACAGCTAGAAAATGGCCCAAACTGGCCAATAGACTACCAGATTCTTGTGCTGGGAACACTCCTCCAGGGATAGATAGGCTGCTCCAAGCTCCCCACTGCCACTGGTGAACAAAGAAGCCTCCCTTTATCCAAGAAAGGAAATGGGCAACACAGGAGCTTTCCAAAAGTCTGGAATACAGCAAAGCCTGTATTTGGACTACTCTAGGTCAGGAAAGATGGGAAACAAGGATAATTTATTTATTTATTTATTTTTTTTGCAACAAACAGCAGGAAAGTGCAATAAATATGTATCACCGGCTAGCGCACTTGAGTGTGTAGCCTCAACAGGTAAATGCAACAAACAGGGCAAACTTTAAAAGTGCAGGTGCAAAAACAACTTTAACCAGTTTAAAACAGTTCAAGAAGTAGAAATACTTGCAGTTTAGCTAGATCGGACAGTCGCCCAGGTAGTAGCAGGAAAACGAACACTTATCAGGTTAGCAGTCACTCTTTTAGCCTCTCTGCTGCTAGCACCACTCTGCAGGACCACAAGGAGCTTGGCTGAGTAGTAACAAGCGCAAAAAACATGCCAAAGTGGGTTTTATACAGGGGGACTTGAAAGAGCTAGAAATTGGCCCAAAACGGTCAATAGACTACCAGATTCTTGTGCTGGGAACACTCCTCCAGGGATAGATAGGCTGCTCCAAGCTCCCCACTGCCACTGGTGAACAAAGAAGCCTCCCTTTATCCAAGAAAGGAAATGGGCAACACAGGAACTTTCCAAAAGTCCAGAATACAGCAAAGCCTGTATTTGGACTACTCTAGGTCAGGAAAGATGGAAACAAGGATAATTTTTTTTTTTTTTTGCAACAAACAGCAGGAAAGTGCAATAAATATATATCACCTGCTAGCGCACTTGAGTGTGTAGCCTCAACAGGTAAATGCAACAAACAGGACAAACTTTAAATTACAAGCGCTAAAGCTGGCTTTAAAGCAGGGGGTTAGAAAGAGATAGGAGATGGCCCAAAACGGCCAATAAGCTACAGGTCACTGGGCTGGAACCACTCCTCAAGGGACAGATAGGCTGCTTAGAGCTCCCCACTCTCACTGGTGAACAAAGAAGCTTCCTCCTATCCAAATAAGGATATGGGCAACACAGGAACTATGACACAGCCCAGAGATCAGCAATACCTGAAGATTGGACTATTCTAGTTCAGTAAAGGCGGGAAACAAGGATTTTTTTTTTTTTACAAAGTAGCAGAAATTAGGTACAGAAACATAGTAAATGCTTTAATTCGGCTAGCGCACTTAAGTGTGTAGACTACCAGTTAAACTAAGCAAAAACAAACTTTAAAAGTGCAAAAAAAAACTCAGAAATACAGGCAGGAATGCAATAAAACAACTTTGCAGAGCTTTTTTAGTTAAAGAAAGAGAAGTCTATATACACAGAAAAGCAGCTAAAACACAAAAACACTTCAGATGCAGTGCAACCTAGGGCACTTGAGTTGTAGCAATATTAAGGCAATTACAGTTATAATAAATGCATTGAAATATACTCTATAATTCCAAAATGTTTGAGAAGCACAGTCAGAACAGAAGGAGGTTCAGGCAGAAAAAAAAAAAAGAAAAAGGAGAAACAGAAGGCCTTATTAAATGTTCTCTCTGTACTAGGTAGAATGAGCAAATGACACTAGACTGGGAGGAGTGTCACAGATCAGATTTACAGTAGGGGCGGGCAACTGCAAAGCCACCAAGTATAAGAGCTAGACACCAACTTGACAATACTACAGCCAGTAGCACTAGAGAAAGCCACAAAGGGATAAAGATTTGTAAAGATACAGAATGCTTTTAATGCACAGCAAAATAATGCTTTTAATGCACAGCGATAGCCTAGTATGAACCTATGAACCTATGAACCTAATTGCAGACAAATCAGTTACTTGTGCAGATTCGTTAATAGCAATAAAATACACTCGAAGACTGAAAAGCAGACAATAAAAGTGCTATATATTAATTGTTAAAAGCAATAATCTGTATAAATAATCGAAAAAAAACAGGATACTTGTATATCTCAGCTAAAAGCCGCGGTTAACAACTCTTATCCACTCTGCTCAGTGTGTATAGACAGAAACCCTATGCCAAACTGGAGGCTGAACTCTCTCAACTATGACCAGACAGGAGGAGATGGCAACCACACACACAACAAACCCAGTCGCATAGACCTACCACAACTGCAAACCAAACACATAAAAACACAAAGACATACTCGGAGGCTCTAATAAAAAACTTACCAAAACAACAGAGGCTCCCAAAGCAGACATCCAAAAATCCACCACCTCAAAACAAAACACATGCAACACATACTTCAGTAAATCAGTGTGTCAACCAATCACAGCCCTTAAGGCCAAACACCATGCCTGATACACTAATAATAGGTGACTCTATAGTCAGACACACTGATGTCCCGCTGACCAAGCTGAACAAGGAGAGGGTGACTGTGAGCTGCCTATCGGGAGCTAGGATCCGCCACATAACACACGCACTCAGGCCACTCCAAAGCAAGTACAAATATGACTCCGTCATTGTCCATGCTGGCGTGAATGACCTGAGACGTACCTCCCTGGACTACATGAAAAGAGACATAGAGGAGCTCTCCGATTATGTAGCCCAGGCTGGTATGACCCTGACCCTGAGCAGCGTCTTGCCCTCACCAAGAATGATGCCACAATACAAAGACAAGATGATCAGCTTTAATAATTGGCTCAAGTACTGGTGTCATTCTAAGGGGATCCAATGTCTGTCTGCCTGGGATGACATGTTGGACAAGACACGCTGCTTCGCAAGGGATGGCTTACACCTGTCACCACTGGGTTTCCGGATATTGGCTAAGGCTCTTGCCACCCCCTTAGTGCCTTTTTTAGGCAAGGCTCAAAAGACAAACCCACCTCCTTAGAAAACAAAAATGGAAAAAAAACTAAGGGAAATACTGCTCAACGCCAGAAGTCTAAATCTCAAGATGCAGGCACTCGATGCACTCCTCAGCATGGAGAACATCGACGTCTGTGCAGTAACTGAAACCTGGTTCAAGGCTCCTGAGAGCACCCCAACGCTATCAGGCTATACCTCGTATCATGCTTTTTGGCCCCAAAACCCAGGCCAAACCACAAAGGGAGGGTAGTGTCCATATTCATCAAGGGAACCCACACCTCCAGGTTAGTAGCAACACATGAACCATCAGAGACCATACAGGTGCAACTAACCATAGGCAAAACTGCTATACAACTGGTAACATGTTACAGACCACCCTCTCAATCTCAGGAACCCCACTCAGCCTTCCTGAAGACATTGGAGGATATGAATGTATCACAAAATTCCATCATACTGGGAGACTTCAACTACCCAAACATAGATTGGGTACATTATTCTAGCCCTAACACCCTAGCCCAAAGGTTCCCGGAATTCATAAATTCAAATGCCCTGGAACAACTAGTCACCTCTCCCACTAGGGGGGATAATATACTAGACCTGATCATCACAAACATGGGGACAAAATGCTCCACACTGGAGGTATACCCCTCACTAGTGAGATCTGACCACAAACTAATCACCCTGGATATACATATCCCACCTCCACCCCCAGCGCAAAAGACCACAGTGAAAAACTTCTCAAAAGCAGACTTCACTCTTCTTAAGACTGAGATGGTATCCTTTAAGCCCACTGGGCCAGTGGATACCACATCCCACAATGCCAAATCCTTCACAAATGCTTTCTATGGACAACTCCAAGAATGCATGGATCATGCAATCCCAAATAAATCAAAGTCCCTCTCCACCAAAGGCAAGCATCCTGTCTGGTGGACCTCAGCCATTAACAAATTGTATAACAAAAGAAGGAAGCTACTGCACATCAGAGCAAAATCCCATAAAGGGAAGACATCTCTGATCAACATTAGCAGAAAACTACGTTCTCTCAAAAACATCCAAGGCCAACTTTGAGAGAAAAATCGCTAAGGACACTAAAGATAACCACAAAGCCTTCTTCAGCTATGTTAGAAACCTGGGTGGAAACCCTCAGATATGCTCAGAGTTAGTTCACAACAACAAAAAATACACTGAACCCACAGATATTGCCATCATTCTGGCTGACAGGTTCAGTGCAAATTTCTCCCCTCCCTCACCCCCAAAAGAAGTAATACTTATCCCAGCTGAATGTAATCTCCCTGTCATCTCAGATGTCCAAGTGAGAACCGCCCTCAACAAAGCTAAAAACACAGCATCAATGGGACCTGAAGGTATCCCAGGTTGCGTGCTACGTGAACTCCAAGAGGAGCTAAACCTGCACATAAAAATGCTATTTAACCTTAGCCTTACGACAGGATATGTACCTAAACACTGGCATACAGCAACAGTGGTCCCACTCCACAAAGGGGGTACCTCTACAGACCCAGGGAACTACCGCCCCATAAGCTTAACCAGCCTGGTCTGCAAAGCTATGGAAAGAATCATTATGGAACTCGTAAGCAGAGACATAGGGGACCTACAGACACTTGACCCCACCCAGTTCGGCTTTGTAAAGGGGAGATTCTGCCTTTTGAACCTGGTTGACTTTTTCAAAACAGTCACTAGAGCCATTGATGAGGGCAAAGCAGTCCATACAGCCTACCTGGACTTGGCTAAGGCCTTCGACACAATACCCCACTCAGGCATCATAAACAAGCTCAACAGCTTAAATGTAAACTCTTATGTCACTAGATGGGTTGCAAACTGGCTAAAAGACGGAACCCATAAAGTTAAAATCGCTGGAGCAATGTCAGACTCTAAGCCAGTCTCAAGTGGTGTCCCACAGGGATCTGTCCTGGGACCCCTCTTGTTCGGCATTTATTTCTCAGATGTTAAAGCAAACATGGGAGGGTTGTGGCTGACAAAGTTCGCAGAAGACTGCAAACTAGGCGCCATAGTAGATACACCAGCGGACACATACATCCTACAAAAAGGCCTCACAGAAATGGACAACTGGTGCCGGAGTCACGGCCTTAAACTAAATGCCAAAAAATGTATAGTCATCCCCTTTGGGAAAAACAAAGTACCCACAAATGATCACATAGACAGCAACCCACTGAGTACGGAAAAAATAATCAGAGACCTAGGGACCCAAGTCGACAGCGACCTCTCATTTGACACCCACGTTGCCAAAGTGGTTAGAAAAACATTCTACCTTGCACACCTCATCATGAAGGGATTCACATCCAGATCCAAGGATGTCATTGTACCCCTATACTCCTCCCTCATCAGACCCATGATTGAGTACAATGCCCCATTTGGTATGTACCTCACCCGGCATTTGCAACAGCTGGAGAGACCACAAAAGTACCTCACCAAGAGGATCAAGGGTCTCCAACATATGTCTTATTCTGCCAGCCTAAAGAAACTTCAGCTCTATTCAGTAGCATACCGCCTGCTCAGAGATGATCTCTGCCTGACATACAAGGCCATGTCCAATCAGGATCTGATGGACATGCTCCACCTCAAAAAATCCGAATCCATCAGGATCACGAGAGCTAAAGACTTAAACCTCGGCACAAGTATGAAAAGGACATGCTGGAAACCCAGAGGCTTCCCATGCTTTGGAACAAGATCCCAGTTCATGTTAGGTAGAGCCCTTCACTGACTCTCTTCAAGAGAAATCTTGATGAGTGGATGGGAGATCGTAAGTTTACCCCAGGGGTCAAATCTGTGTCACTGCTAGACAGGGGCACAGTACACTAATTCTATTATATAAGGGGACCTTCATTGTGTCACTACTAGACAGAGGCACAGTATTCTAAATTTATTCTGTACATTTTTGTACCATTTCATGGGGTGGCAAAAGCCACATCACTATGGCTAGGCTTACAAATGCCCCAGGGCAGATAGCCTAGTACTAAACTATGAAACTATAAAGTTAGGGCTTAAATACCAGAAGAACAACTTTTTTTTTTCCAAGAACACAAAAGAACCAGCCCCCACTCGAGAGAGGGTTCAGCTAGAAACAATAGCCTACAGCCAGTAGTACTAGAGGAAGCCACAAAGAGATAAAGATTTGTAAAGATACAAAATGCTTTTAACTGCAGACAAATCAGTAACTTGTGCAGATTAGTTAATAGCAATAAAATACACTCGAAGACTAAAAAGCAGACAATAAAAGTGCTATATATTAAATGTTAAAAACAATAATCTGTATAAATCGAAAAAAAACAGGATACTTGTATATCTCAGCTAACAGCTGCGGTCAACAACTCTTATCCACTCTGCTCAGTGTGTATAGACAGAAACCCTATCAAAGTTAGAGCTTAAATACCAGAAGAACAACTTTTTTTTACAAGAACACAAAAAGAATCAGGCCCCCACTCGACAGAGGCTTCAGCTAGAAACAATAGCCTACAGCCAGTAGCACTAGAGAAAGCCACAAACAGATAAAGATTTGTAAAGATACAGAATGCTTTTAACTGCAGACAAATCAGTTACTTGTGCAGATTAGTTAATAGCAATAAAATACACTCGAAGACTAAAAAGCAGACAATAAAAGTGCTATATATTAATTGTTAAAAATAATCTGTATAAATAATAAAAAAAACAGGTTACTTATATATCTTAGCTAACAGCTCCGGTCAACAACTCTTATCCACTCTGCTCAGTGTGTATAGACAGAAACCCTATCAAAGTTAGGGCTTAAATACCAGAAGAACAACTTCTTTTTTTACAAGAACACAAAAGAACCAGCCCCCACTCATGAGCGGCTTCAGCTAGAAACAATAGCCTACAAGCCAGTAGCACTAGAGAAAGCCACAAACAGATAGATTTGTAAAGATACAGAATGCTTTTAACTGCAGACAAATCAGTTACTTGTGCAGATTAGTTAATAGCAATAAAATACACTCGAAGAATAAAAAGCAGACAATAAAAG
The DNA here is from genome assembly GCF_019279795.1 of Protopterus annectens. Lineage (NCBI taxonomy): Eukaryota > Metazoa > Chordata > Ceratodontiformes > Protopteridae > Protopterus > Protopterus annectens. Next base: position 532,422,377 of record NC_056750.1, on the reverse strand, counting down.
TGCTATATATTAATTGTTAAAAACAATAATCTGTATAAATAATCGAAAAAAAACAGGATACTTATATATCTCAGCTAACAGCTGCAGTCAGCAATTCTTATCCACTCTGCTCAGTGTGTATAGACAGAAACCCTATCAAGGTTAGGGCTTAAATACCAGAAGAACAACTTTTTTTTTGCAAGAACACAAAAGAACCAGCCCCCACTCGAGAGAGGCTTCAGCTAGAAACAATAGCCTACAGCCAGTAGCACTAGAGAAAGCCACAAAGAGATAAAGATTTGTAAAGATACAGAATGCTTTTAACTGCAGACAAATCAGTTACTTGTGCAGATTTGTTAATAGCAATAAAATACACTCGAAGACTAAAAAGCAGACAATAAAAGTGCTATATATTAATGGTTAAAAACAATAATCTGTATAAATAATAAAAAAAAAAAACAGGATACTTGTATATCTCAGCTAACAGCTGTGGTCAACAACTCTTATGCACTCTGCTCAGTGTGTATAGACAGAAACCCTATCAAAGTTAGGGCTTAAATATCAGAACAACAACTTTTTTTTTTTTTACAAGAAAACAAAAGAACCAGCCTCCACTCGAGAGAGGCTTCAGCTAGAAACAATAGCCTACAGCCAGTAGCACTAGAGGAAGCCACAAAGAGATAAAGATTTGTAAAGATACAGAATGCTTTTAACTGCAGACAAATCAGTTACTTGAGCAGATTAGTTAATAGCAATAAAATACACTTGAAGAATAAAAAGCAGACAATAAAAGTGCTATATATTAATTGTTAAAAACAATAATCTGTATAAATAATCGAAAAAAAAAAACAGGATACTTATATATCTCGGCTAACAGCTGTGGTCAACAATGCTTATCCACTCTGCTCAGTGTGTATAGACAGAAACCCTGTCAAAGTTAGGGCTTAAATTCCAGAAAAACATATTTTTTTTACAAGAACGCAAAAGAACCAGCCCCCACTCGAGAGAGGCTTCAGCTAGAAACAATAGCCTACAGCCAGTAGCACTAGAGAAAGCCACAAAGAGATAAAGATTTGTAAAGATACAGAATGCTTTTAACTGCAGACAAATCAGTTACTTGAGCAGATTAGTTAATAGCAATAAAATACACTTGAAGAATAAAAAGCAGACAATAAAATTGCTATATATTAATTGTTAAAAACAATAATCTGTATAAATAATCGAAAAAAAAAACAGGATACTTGTATATCTCAGCTAACAGCTGCGATCATCAACTCTTATCCACTCTTCTCAGTGTGTATAGACAGAAACCCTATCAAAGTTAGGGCTTAAATACCAGAAGAACAGCTTTTTTTTTTTTTTTTTTTTACAAGAACACAAAACAACCAGCCCCCACTCGAGAGAGGCTTCAGCTAGAAACAATAGCCTACAGCCAGTAGCACTAGAGAAAGCCACAAACCGATAAAGATTTGTAAAGATACAGAATGCTTTTAACTGCAAACAAATCAGTTACTTGTGCAGATTCGTTAATAGCAATAAAATACACTCGAATACTATGAAGCAGACAATAAAAGCGCTATATATTAATTGTTAAAAACAATAATCTGTATAAATAATCGAAAAAAAAAACAGAATAATTATATATCTCAGCTAACAGCTGCGGTCAACAACTCTTATCCACTCTGCTCAGTGTGTATTGACAGAAACCCTATCAAAGTTAGGGCTTAAATACCAGAAGAACAACTTTTTTTTTTACAAGAACACAAAAGAACCAGCCCCCACTCGAGAGCGGCTTCAGCTAGAAACAATAGCTTATAGCCAGTAGCACTAGAGAAAGCTACAAACAGATAAAGATTTGTAAAGATACAGAATGCTTTTAACTACAGACAAATCAGCTACTTGTGCAGATTAGTTGATAGCAATAAAATACACTTGAAGACTAAAGTGCTATATATTAAATGTTAAAAACAATAATCTGTATAAATCGAAAAAAAAACAGGATACTTATATATCTCGGCTAACAGCTGCGGTCAACAATGCTTATCCACTCTGCTCAGTGTGTATAGACAGAAACCCTATCAAATTTAGGGCTTAAATTCCAGAAAAACAACTTTTTTTTTACAAGAACACAAAAGAACCAGCCCCCACTCGAGAGAGGCTTCAGCTAGAAACAAGGAATTCAAGGAATTCAAGGAATCTTGACCAATGGATGGGAGATCGCAGATATACCCCAGGGATTACTTCAGTGTCACTGCTTGACAGAGGCACAGCAAAATAATAGGCATAGTTTTATTCAAACTAAAGGGGTGGCGAAAGCCACATAACTATGGGCTAGGCTTATAAATGCCCTTGGGCAGATAGCCTAGTATGAACCTAATAGCCTACAGCCAGTAGCACTAGAGAAAGCCACAAAGAGATAAAGATTTGTAAAGATACAGAATGCTTTTAACTGCAGACAAATCGGTTACTTGTGCAGATTAGTTAATAGAAATAAAATACACTCAAAGACTAAAAAGCAGACAATAAAAGTGCTATATATTAATTGTTAAAAACAATAATCTGTATAAATAATAAAAAAAAAAACAGGTTACTTATATATCTTAGCTAACAGCTCCGGTCAACAACTCTTATCCACTCTGCTCAGTGTGTATAGACAGAAACCCTATCAAAGTTAGGGCTTAAATACCAGAAGAACAACTTTTTTTTTTTTACAAGAACACAAAAGAACCAGCCCCCACTCGAGTGCGGCTTCAGCTAGAAACAATAGCCTACAGCCAGTAGCACTAGAGAAAGCGACAAACAGATTTGTAAAGATACAGAATACTTTTAACTGCAGACAAATCAGTTACTTGTGCAGATTCGTTAATAGCAATAAAATACACTCGAAGAATAAAAAGCAGACAATAAAAGTGCTATATATTAATTGTTAAAAACAATAATCTGTATAAATAATCGAAAAAAAACAGGATACTTATATATCTCAGCTAACAGCTGCAGTCAGCAATTCTTATCCACTCTGCTCAGTGTGTATAGACAGAAACCCTATCAAGGTTAGGGCTTAAATACCAGAAGAACAACTTTTTTTTTGCAAAAATACAAAAGAACCAGCCCCCACTCGAGAGAGGCTTCAGCTAGAAACAATAGCCTACAGCCAGTAGCACTAGAGAAAGCCACAAAGAGATAAAGATTTGTAAAGATACATAATGCTTTTAACTGCAGACAAATCAGTTACTTGTGCAGATTTGTTAATAGCAATAAAATACACTTGAAGACTAAAAAGCAGACAATAAAAGTGCTATATATTAATGGTTAAAAACAATAATCTGTATAAATAATAAAAAAAAAAACCCAGGATACTTGTATATCTCAGCTAACAGCTGTGGTCAACAACTCTTATGCACTCTGCTCAGTGTGTATAGACAGAAACCCTATCAAAGTTAGGGCTTAAATATCAGAACAACAACTTTTTTTTACAAGAAAACAAAAGAACCAGCCTCCACTCGAGAGAGGCTTCAGCTAGAAACAATAGCCTACAGCCAGTAGCACTAGAGGAAGCCACAAACAGATAAAGATTTGTGAAGGTACAGAATGCTTTTAACTGCAGACAAATCAGTTACTAGTGCAGATAGTTAATAGCAATAAAATACACTCTAAGACTAAAAAGCAGACAATAAAAGTGCTATATATTAATTGTTAAAAACAATAATCTGTATAAATAATAAAAAAAAACAGGATACTTGTATATCTCAGCTAACAGCTGCGGTCAACAACTCTGATCCACTCTGCTCAGTGTGTATAGATAGGATACTACCAAATACTGAATGCTTTACATACAGACGCGTGTAATCATGAGGCTTAAAGATCAGAAGACCTCAGTACCAGAACACCAGAACCGCAAGTACTATTATCACAATGTTAAGGGACATTTAATTAGTGCTTCTGGTGCTGCGGTTCAGGTAGGTACAGAGTGTAAGTGTGTTTCTGATGTTCTAGTGTGTGTAAGTGTGTGTTCTGAGTGTGGTGTGTGTTTCCGGGGGACTGTAATGTGTGCGTGTGGGTTTACTTCATGTGCCTGTTTGTGCTATCTCGAAGGTAGATTATTAAAGTAGGTGTGGTGGGCACAGCCATCCACATGGGGGGGTGTATGGGGGCATAGCCACCTGGCCATATGTAGTGTAGGATGGTTTGCTTGGATGTGATGGGTAGCAGTGTGTCTGTGTGTGCGTGTGTGTGTTCCGTGTTTGTGTTAGTTCCGGGAGTTTGACTGTCACAAGTTTGAGTGTTCGGTATTGTGGGGTTTGGGAGTCTGGGAATGGTAATGTGGTCGTTGGAAGTGTGTGCGTTCCTGAATCCATGGGTATGCCATATACAGCGGTTGAAGTCTTCAAATATGTGCATAACATGGACCATAGCAATCACACATTCTGCCACAACCGAACGTTATGAACAAAGGATATGGAGAGTATATATGTCTATACACTATTACAAATATGTGCTATGGACATGAGCCAAAGATAGGGTTACCACCTGTCCCACCTTGCGAGGGGCAGTCCCTGTATGTGCGGTAGTGTCCTGACCTAAATGAGTACAAATACTAATGCCCTACAATCTCGAGACATTTGGCATGTTCCATATTTAATGTAATTGTTGCAAAAAATAGTCATCTGCATCTAAAATACCTACATGTAACAAGAAACAGGATAAGCAAGTAAACCGCTACAAGAATATAAGCTTTTATATAGGCATATATGTAAAGCTCTATACTTTGTACTGACCGTGGGTATGTGTCGGCCTCTAAAATCCGATGTGTTTCCTGCAAATGTCTCACTATGGCCATTTGAAAACGTGGCAACCCAAGCCAAAGAGGTTCAGTCACCAACACAACTCCAATGAGTGCAAATATCTGTGACAGAAATACATGAGACAGCTTTTATGTAGCAACATTTCATTACATACCGATGTATTCCCGAAGGGATTGACGGACCAGCATCACTTGCATGCGATACAGGAACCAGTTAACAATGGCTTAATGAATAAGCCTGCAATTACCATAGTATTAGTCTACTAAAGGATAGGTCTTCAAATAGGGAAGGAGCCCTCACACACATATCGAATATGTATAAATGCAGTTCCTACACACCTGCATCCGCTATGTTCACCCACCTACATCTTCCCCACACCCGAAACAATTGCAATACAGACTGTAATAACATCACAAACATCCATTCACTCTGACATCTGCAGAAGCCTTAACATACCTTGTCAGAGACGCACTATAATGGCCCTATGTGAAATCGTTGCTGTTGTACAATGGAACAGACACCGATGTTACAGGGTTTGGTTGCAATAATCCCGTATCAGACGGCTGATATAACAGCTAGACTCACATGTAGAACTACATCCTCTAGCCATTACACACAATCCACGGGGTCCATGAAGTTAATATATCTCTGTGTGTCTCCATATAACTGTTGCAATTCATCACAAACAACACATCTAGGCCATCTTCCTCGAAGGTAGGGCAAAGGGACAATGCCCAAGTAGAGCATTCAATTATACCCCACTGTTGTCATGTTATTGGCTAATGGAGTAGCTGCACAGCTGATGTGTATGTAATCATCTTTTCCGGAACACCAATTGGTGGCAGGATACCACATGCTACTGATATCTAAGTATAAAAGGATGGCTTCATAGGTTCATAGGTTCATACTAGGCTATCTGCCCTAGGGCATTTATAAGCCTAGCCAGAGTGTGTTTAGCTTTCGCCACCCATTTTAAATTAATTTTGCTATGCCCTTTTTCGAAGTTAGTATACTGTGCCTCTGTCTAACAGTGACATAGAAGTGATACCCGGGGTAAACCTATGATCTCCCATCCACTCATCAAGATTCCTGTTGAGAGTCAATGAGGGACTCTGCCTAACCTGGACTGGGATTTTATTCCAGAGTGAAGGGAGCCTCTGGGTTATGAATCTGTCCCTCCAGCATGTCCTATTTATTTCAGTGCTGAGGTTCAAGTCTCTCGAGTGCGTAGTTCGATGGGATTTGGATTTTCTGAGGTGCAGCATGTCCATTAATTCCGTGTTGGACATGGCTTTATATGTCAGGCACAGATCGCCTCTGAGCAGGCGGTATGCCATGGAGTAGAGCTGGAGTTTCTTTAACCGGGCAGCATATGGCATCTGTTTGAGTCCTTTGATCCTCTTGGTGAGGTACTTTTGGGGTCTTTCCAGTTGCTGCAGGTGTCTGGTAAGGTACATCCCAAAAGGGGCATTGTACTCAATTATGGACCTGATGAGGGATGAGTAAAGAGGCACGGATGACCTCCCCTGATCTAGATGTGAATCCCTTCATGATTAGGTGGACTATATAAAATGTTCTTCTAACCACTTTGGCCACGTGGTTGTCAAATGAGAAATTGCTATCAACTTGGGTCCCCAGGTCCCTAATTACTTCTTCTGTACTTAATGGATTACCACCTTTGTGGTCATTTGTGGGCACTTTGTTTTTGCCAAAGGGGATGACTATACACTTTGTGGCATTTAGCTTGAGGCCATGGCTCTGGCACCAGTTGTCTGTTTCTATGAGGCCCTTTTGGAGGATGCTTGTGTCGGCTGGAGAGTCGATTATGGCACCCAGTTTGCAGTCATCTGTGAACTTGGTCAGCCACAGTCCTTCCGTGTTGGCCTGTACCTCCGAGAAATATATACCGAACAAGAGAGGTCCCAGGGCTGAGCCATGTGGGATGCCACTTGTAACTGGTTTGGAGTCTGACATGGCTCCAGCAATTCTTACCATGTGGGTTTTGTCCTTGAGCCAGTTTGCAACCCATCTAGTGACATAGGGGTTTATATTTAAGCTGGTGAGCTTATCTGTAATTCTCGATTGGGGTATTGTATCGAAGGCTTTTGCGAGGTCCAGGTAGGCTGTGTGGACCACCTTCCCCTCGTCAATGGCCTTGATGACCGTTTCAAAGAAATCGACCAGGTTTAAGAGGCAGGATCTGCCCTTAACAAAGCCGAACTGGGTAGGATCCAGTGTCTGTAGGTCCCCAATATCTTTATTTATGAGGTCCATAATGATCCTTTCCATAGCTTTGCAGGCCAAGTTAGTCAGGCTTATGGGGCGATAGTTTCCAGGATCCGTTGAGGCACCACCTTTGTGGAGAGGGACCACTGTTGCTGTACGTCACTCTTTGGGTACATATCCTGTAGTAAGGCTGAGATTGAACAGTAGTTTTATGTTTGGGATTAGTTCTTCTTGGAGTTCATGTAGGATGCAGCCTGGGACACCGTCTGGTCCCACTGATGCTGTGTTTTTTGCTTTGGAGAGGGCGGCTCTTACCTGAGCATCTGAGATGTCAGGGGGGCAGCACTCTGCTGGGATAGATATTTGCCCTTTTGGTGGGGAAGGTGGGGAGAAGTTTGCGCTGAACCTGTCAGCTAGGATGTTGGCAATGTCTGTGGGTTCGGTGTATTTTTTGTCATTTTGGACTAATTCTGAGCATATCTGGGAATTCCCACCCAGGTTCCTAACTTAACTAAAGAAAGCCTTGTGATTATCCTTAGTGTCCTGTTCAATTTTTCTCTCGAAGCTGGCCTTAGACGATTTCATGAGTGCCCATAGTTTTTTGCTAATACTGATCAGACATGCCTTCCCTTTTTGGGATTTTGCTCTGTCATGTAGTAGCTTCCTCCTTCTATTGTATAGTTTGTTTATGGCTGGGGTCCACCAGACAGGACGTCTGCCTTTGGAGGATTGGGTCTTGGTTTTATTTGGGATTGCAAGATCCATGCATTCCTGAAGGTGTTCATAGAATGTGTTTATAAAAGGATTCTGCAGTCTGGGCCGTATTTTCCACAGGCCCGGTTGCTTTGAAGGATTCCACCTCAGTTTTGAGGAGTGTGAAATTTGCTTTAGAGAAGTTTTTCACTGTGGTTTTCTGGGCAGGGGGTGGGGTCGGGATGTGAATATCCAGTGAGATTAGTTTATGGTCTGATCTTACCAGTGAGGGATACACTTCTGGTCTGGAGCATAGAGTCCCCATGTTGGTGATGATCAGGTCCAGTATGTTTTCCCCTCTTGTGGGAGTGGTAACAAGTTGTTCCATAGCATTTGAGTTTATAAATTCTAGGAACCTTTGGGCTAGGGTGTTGGAGCTAGAGTAATGCTCCCAGTCTATGTTTGGGTAGTTGAAGTCCCCAATATAATGGTGTTTGGAGAGACCTTCATATTTTCCAGTGTTCTCAGGAAGGCTGAGTGGGGTTCCTGGGTTTGGGAGGGTGCTCTGTAGCAGGCTATAAACTGGAAGGCAGTTTTACCCACTGTTAGTTGCACATGGATAGTCTCTGAAGCTTCGTGCTGTGCCACCAACCTGGAGGTATGGGTATCTTTGACGAATATTGATACTCCCCCTCCTTTTGTGGTTCGGTCCAGGTTTTGGGGCCAAAAAGCATGGTATGAGGTATAACCTGGTAGTGCTGGGGTGCTCTCGGGAGCCTTGAACCAGGTTTCTGTTACTGCACAGATATCGATGTTCTCCATGCTAAGGAGAGTTTTGAGTGCATGCATCTTGAGGTTTAGACTTCTGGCATTGAGTAGCATTACTCTGAGTTTCTTATCCCTTGTGATACCTATTGAGATGGGTTTGTCTTTTGAGCCTTGCCTAAAAAAGGCAGTATGGGGGTAGCAAGAGCCTTTGCCAATATCCAAAATCCCAGGGGTGACAGGTGCAAGCCGTCCCTAGCGAAGCATCGTGGCTTGCCGAGCATGTCATCCCAGGCTGACTGGCATTGGATCCCCTTTGAATGACACCAATACTTAAGCCAATTGTTGAAATTGATCATCTTGTCTTCATATTGTGGCATCATTCTTTGTGAGGGTAAAATGATACTCAAGGTCAGGGTTATACCGACCCGGGCTTCATGCTCAGAGAGTTCCTCTGTCTCTTTTCATGTAGTCCAGGGAGGTACTTCTCAGGTCATTCACACCACCATGGACAATGACTGAGTCATATTTGTACTTGCCTTGGAGTGACCTGAGTGCTTGTGTTATATGGCGGATCCTAGCGCCCGACAGGCAGCTCACTGTGACCTTCTCCTTGTTCAGCCTGGTGAGCAGGACGTCAGTGTGCCTGACGATAGTCACCTATTACAAGTGTATCAGGTGTGTTTAGCCTTAAGGGCTGTGACTGTTCGGCACACTGGCTTTGTGAGCTATGTGTTGCATGTGTTTTTTTTGGGGGGTAGCGGTTGCTTGGGTGTTTGCTTTAGAGGTCTCTGCTGCTTAGGCAGATTTTTATTTAGAGCCTCTGAGTATGTTTTTGTGTGTTTATGTGTTTGGTTTGCTGTCATGGTAGGTCTATGTGAGACTGGAATTGTAGTGAGTGTGGTTTCCTTCTCCTCCTGAATGGTTACGCCAGTACTGAGTTGAGAGAGCTTAGCCTCCAGTTTGGCTATATGGTTGCATCTCTCACATGTGTTGGAATTTGTTGGAAGGAGGAGAGGGTTGTCTGTGTACATGAGGCAGTTGTAACATTGCCTCAAGATTCCCAGATTCACCAGCTGGACTGAAGAGGAGATTGACAACTGACCTTTGGACATGCTAGAATAGTATTGGGAATTCCTTTATAATTGAAAAAAACGGCCAATGGGGAACAATGTACTCAAGGGGAGTTTGTGAGTATGTAGTGCTTTTAATTTTTTAGTGCTGACTTAGTGAGCAAGTGCCAGGTAACTTAAATGCAATGTGTTACAGGTAACTTAAATGCAAAAATGACAAACAGTAACTTTCTTTCAAGTGAAACAAGGAAATAAGTACAGTAAGCAATGCAGATATCACTAGGGATCCACAGAAGCGCTGAAAAGCCGCGTTTCAGGTGAAATTAGCATTTCAGGGAAATAAGCAAACAAACAAGCATACAAACAAAGCTAGATTCATACATTCAAACCGTATGTACATACCAGAAAAATGTTACAACAGAAAATGAATAGGACTTATATTACCGTCAACTCGGGATACTAATAAGGTATGTAGAACACTCAGTATGTCAGTGTATGTAGTACCTGTTCTGTAATAATTAAAGTGTACGCAATGCATATAGTGGGAAAAGGTATTATGTAGTGATGTATTGTTGAGAATAGTAATGCTCATAGAAATTGTGTGGACTGCTGTGGGCCACAAGGTTAACACCTCATACATACGAGGGATGCTATATAAGGACTTTGAACACAGCAATTCCACTCCAGCCACTGTCAGTGGCAGGGTTGGTCCAACAAGTACGTGCCCTAACAGGGGATAGTATATGTTGATATACTGTAATAGTAGGCATATGTATGGGCGTATAACTGAGAATAACATATCTAAGGTGGTCCTGCTGTGCAACTATGATTTACATTGTGGGATATTGTGGCAAAAATGTGAAATGTACAGTGTGACGAGGATGGACAGGATTAGGAATAACTATATTAGAGGGTCAGCCCAGGTTGGAAGGTTTGGAGACAAAGCCAGAGAGGCAAGATTACGTTGGTTTGGACATGTGCTGAGGAGGGATGCAGAGTATATTGGGAAAAAGATGCTAAGGATGAAGCTGCCAGGTAACAGGAAAACAGGAAGACCTAAGATAAGGTTTATGGATGTGGTGAGAGAGGATATGCAGGTGGTTGGTGTGACAGAGCAAGATGCAGAGGACAGGAGGAAATGGAAACAGTTGATCTGCTGTGGCGACCCCTAATGGGAGCAGCCGAAAGAAGAAGGCAGTACTGTAGGTAGATATGTCTAACATTTTGCATAGCATTACTGTTATGTTATGCAAACATCAGGTATTTCTATTGGCATGTAAAATACACAATAAGAGGATACATATGACTTGTAGTCACCAGACAGTGTATCAGCATGACAGCTAACTGAAATGGAAGAGCTAATCAATTATCCATGCACAAAGGACATGTAATAGCTTCATAGGTTCATAGTTATGTACTATGCTGTCTGGCTAAGGCCATTCATAATCCTAGCTACAGTGTTTTCACTTGCAGCACCTCCCTAGGTTAGTGTCCTGTGCCTGGAACAGCAGAGCCATTCGTTTCCTGCATCTCTGTACAGCAGAGCCACTGCAGTGATCCCTGGTGTACATGTCTGTCTCCCATCCACTCATCGACGTATCTCTTGAAGAGTGCTAGTGAGGGTCCCTGCCTGATGTACATAGGAATCATGTTTCAAAAACATGGTGAGTGTCCGGGTCAGGAATGTATCCCTCCAGCATGTCCTAGTCATCGTTGCATTTAGGTACATATCCCAGAGCATGTGGCTCTCGGGGGCTTTTGCTTATGTGGAGCATATCTATCAATACTGTTTTGGACATGGGCCTGGTATGTTCAGCAGAGATCACCTCTGAGTATGTGGTATGCAAACAAGTACAGTTGGGGTTTCTGTAGTTGGGCTGCATGCGTCATCCTTCAGAGGTCAGTATTCCTCTTGGTGTGGTAATATTGTGGTATTCAAAGCCATTGCTGTTGTCTCATAAGGTACATCCCAAATGAGGCGTTGTACCCTTTAATGTGTTTCATAAGTCATGAGTAGAGAGGCACAATGGCTGCCTTTGTTCTGGCTACAAACCCATTAGAGATTAGGGGGGCCACGTAGAAGGATATCCACACCACCTTGGCAATATGGTTATCAAAGGAGTGAATGCTATCTACTTGGGTTCTAAGATCCCTTATTACATCTTATGTATGTAGGGGACTACCACCTATGTGATAGTCTGCGGGTGATTGGTGTAATCCAAAGGGGATGTCTATGCACCTTGTGGCATGCAGCTTGAGGCCATATTATTGACACTAGGTATCCGTCCCAGTGACACCTTATGGAGGGTGTCTGTATCAGCTGGGGAATCAATCATGGCCCCTAGTTTGCAGTCGTCTGCAAAGCTTTTCAGGGTAAGTCTTCCTGTGCTAGCCTGTACCTCAGAGAAGCATATACCGAACATGAGGGGCCCTATGACCGAGGCCTGGGGGATGCCATTTGTAATTGATTTACAGAAGGACCTAGGGTATGCTACCCTCACTGTGTGGGTTCTGTCCATGAGCCACTTTGTATAACTTCTCGTGACCTAGGGTTTAATGTGCAGGTGGATGTGTATGTTGACAATACCAAAATGGGGAACGGTGTTGAAAGCCTATGAGAGGTCAAGGTAGGCTGTGTGGACCTCCTTACCCTCATCTACTGCCTTGGTCACTGTCTCAAAGGACTCCACCAGGTTTAGGTGGCATGGTCTGGCCCTAACATATCCAAACTGGGCGGGATCAAAGGTTTGGAGGCCACCAGTGTCTCTGTGAATGAGATCCATGATGATGTGCTCCATAGCCTTGCAGAACAGTCTAGTCAGGCGTATAGGGCAATAGTTCCCCTGATCCATTGTGGCGCCACCTTTGTGGAGTGTGATAACTGTTGCTGTGCACCATTCAGGGGCCACAATTCGTGATGCAAGGCTATTAGTGAATATGGTGCCCAAGTGGGGAGCCATTTCATTCTGAAGTTCGTGGAAATTGCAGCCTGGGATGTTGTACGATCACATGGATACTGTGTTCCTGGCTTTAGAGAGTGCAGCTTTGAACTGAGTAGTTGTGATCACAGGGACTCTGCATTGTTCCTGTATAGATATGGGCCCTTTAGGGTGTGAGAGGGGTGTAAAGTTAGCACTGAACCTATCTGCCAGGATGTTGCCAATATCAGTCGGTTATGTAATGTTCATGCCTTACTGCTGTATGTCAGAGCAGATGTGGGTATCGCCATCGAGAGTAGTGACATACCTCTAGAACGCTTTGTGGTAGTCCTTGGAATTAGTCGCGGTTATGTTTACGTAGATAGCTTTGGAGGATGTGATAAGGGATCTGAGATTCTTACTGAGGATGACCAGGGAGCTCCTTCACTCATGGTATTGTACTCTACTTTGCAACAGTCTCCTCCTTCTGTTGTACATTATGTCCATGGCAGTGGACCACCAGAGTGGCCTCCATTTTCTGGTGGGTACCATCATGGTTCTGTTTGGGATAGTATGATCCATGCAGTCGTGTAAGTGCTAATTAAGTGCAGTTGTGTATGATTCAGCGTTTGTAACTGCATTATGCATCTGCATGGGTGTCATGACGTTTACTACTGCTGTCATAAGAAGCCTGAAGTTGGCTTTGTAGAAATATTGTAGTGTATTTTCCATAAAGAGTGTAGTGCCGGGATGTGGATAACAAGGGTGATTAGCCTACGTTCGGGTCTGACCAATGAGGAGATAACCCCAGGTGTGGAACACCAGTCACACATGTTGGTAATGACCAGGTCTAGGATATTGTTGGCCCTGTTGGTGGTGTGGATAGGGTGATCCAGGTAATTGGAGGTTATGAATCCCAGAAAGTGTTGGCCTAATGTGTCGGTACATGAGTAGGTATCCCAGTTAATGGTGGGGTAGTGTCAGTCACACATCAGTAGTGTGTCTGTTTAAACCCTACTTTCCAGTACACCAAGAAGTGAGGACCATTAACCATGGGGTGTGGTGGGGGATCTGTAGCAAGCTACAATTTGTATAGCAGTTATGGCCAGAGTTAGTTGCACTTGGATAACCTCTGATGCATTGTGCTAAGCAGCCAGCCTGGAGGTGTGGATATCCTTAGGAAATATGGACACACCTCCACCGTGGGTGTTCCAGTCCTGGTTACATGACTGAAAGGTGTGGTATGAGTAATAGCCTGGTAGTGCAGGGGTGCTCTAAGGAGCCTAGAAGCAGGTCCCAGTCACTGCACAGATATCGAAGTGGTCCATTACAAGGAGTGCCCTGGGTGAGTGCGTTTGAGATGAAGACGTCAAGCATTGAGTAGCATTACCCTCAGGCTTTGCTTGCCTGTTCCTGTTATGTTGGTGAATATGTTATTTGAACCGTGCCTAAAACAGGCACTATAGGAGCAGCAAGAGCCTTAGCCGTTATCTGGAATCCCAGGGCCGACAGGTGCAGGCCATCTCTGCCAAAGCATTGTGTTCTGTCGACCATGTCATTCAAAGCAGACAGATACTGGATACCCTTGGAATGACACCAGAAACATAGCCAATTGTTGAAGTAAATAATTTTGTCCTTGTACTGCATTATCAGTCTGGATGATGGCAGAATGCTACTCAGGGCTAGTGCGATACCTGCCTGGGCTACAAGATTGGAGAGCTATTCCATGTCTCTTTACATGTAGTCCAGGAAGGTACATCTCAGGGTATTCACACTAACATGGAGAATGGCACAGTCATATTGTACTGGTTGAGGAGTGACCTGAGTGCATAGGTTATGTTGCAGATCCTGTTACCCGACAGGCAGCTGACAGTAACTATCACCTTGTGTAGTCTGCTGAGTGGGACATCAGTGTGACCGCCTATAGAGTCACCTATGACTAGTGTGTTGGGTACGTTATATCGCCCTATTGGCTGTGGTTGATGGGCACGCTGAGTCTGTTGGCTATAAGTAATTGGTGCTATGTTGGGGGATGGGGGCAGCCTGTGTTTCTGCTTTGGAGTTCTCTTGTTGCCTAGACAGAGTAGTATTGAGAGGATCCACAAATGTTGTAGTCTTACTATGTGTGGCCTGTGGTGGTGGAGATCTAGTGAGACTATGTGATGAGTGTGGTGCAAACGTTTAACATCCCCACATGATTGTTAGGTTCAGTCTGGGTTGGAGAGAGCTTTACCTCCAGCATGGCTCGATATGTGCATCTCCCACAGGTTGTAGTGTTGTATGTTAGGAGGGGAGTATTGACTGTGTACACAAGACAATTTCTGTATTGCCTCATGATGCCCATATTCATCATATAGACAGGCGAGAACACTGGGAATTGACACTTGGACATGCCTGAATATTTAACTATTTCCCACTAGATATGTGAGGAAAATGTGTACAAGAGCTGTTTTACTCTAAGCAAGAGGGAAATTTAAGTACAAATAGTGTTTACCTGTAGGTAATGAGGAGGATTGAGTGCTATAGTAATTAGTAGCTCATGTAGTGCTTACATGTTCTGAACAAGTGCTGAGAATGAATAAGCAATACAGATGGGGTGTTGGATAACATAAACACACTACCCCCAACAGGTACACAATCACATATCTATGTACACTACAGTGCCCCTGTAACCATAACTATGATGGTACAAGGTGCACTCAGGCTGCATGGGACCTGTCCACATCCCTGGTTGTGTCATACACATATGGCAAAACAGTTTGCTCTACACATACACATCATGTAAAACATAGCTTCATGTCAGTCAATGAAAACACTGAATGGTGCACACCAACAGTTATCACAACCCACAAAGTGGAGACACCACTCATAATGGGAGGCACTGCACTATTACCCTGCTGAGTCTGGTCTGAAAGTCCATGAACTTAATCAACGTATATGTTAGCAGTACAGATTTAGATGACAGTACAAATGATTTCACACTGCATATCATACCTGTGACAGGTCATAGGACATCATCACCCATACTGTGTTCCACCTACACTCAATATACTACATGTACATTTGTATGTCACAGGAGTGTTCTGCCAGTGGACTGTTGACAGAACCAACACTACAAAAGGTGTCTGAGTAATATGTGCATATCACACCAGTGCCAGCTACAGTAAAACAGGGTTAATTCATTGTACTCCCCCTCATTGTAGCCCATACCACACAGACAAATGGGAGGGATCTGCCTATGTAAGTATGTAAATGGCTATGACCTGGGAGCAATAGCTGACTCAGTGTTGTGGACAACATACAGAAGGGGCTTTGTGGGTGAGGTGTGTGGGATATGTGCACAATCTGACAGCTGCATATTGCATTGTCACCGTTAGCTTAATAACCCTGTACCCATGAACTACCACCTAGGCAGTGGTCAACATAATGGACACTGTGTGTAAGGGATGCTGCTGTGCAGTTTACCTCCCTGAGCTCATGACATCACCAAGTCTTTTAGGTAGTCATAAGAGGCAACCCTAGTCATGACAGGGTGCCATCCATGAACATGGAGATCATTGTACAACCATACTCATCACTCAATATCGGATCACATATCACCTTTAAGGGGTATTGGCCATGCTTGGATGGCCAACACCAGCCTTCATACTTATCTCCACTGTGTAGCATGATGCCTATCCTGCATAAAGACATGTCCAACACTGTGATGTTGGACATGCTACACGTACATATCCTGATCTGAAATACATACATCATGGACATTCACCTTCCTAGTACAAGGATCGCCACATGCTGGACAGATCCTTGTGTCATACATGTTACATACTCCTACCAAACTATGCAACCCTGTCCAGCAAAGCTGCACATTTCACCTCTGTCAGGCATGGTGTGATGACCGAATGGTAAATGTATCATTAACTGTGTGTATCAGTTATGTGGCACTGCTTCACCTGGCGCCAGAAACATGGCTGTCGGCTACAGCTAGGTAACCTTACATCCTAGGCTTATACATGGCCGAGGGCATACAGACTACTAGATGACCTTGGCCGTACATGCTATAGTTGATAACCATCCCTACAAATACCATCAGGCTAGCCAGTGTCCCATGTGTATCACATGTGCAACACAGGCGATACGTGGCAGGATGTTGAACTGCTGTACAGTGCCATGTAGATGTATATGGCAAAACACATACATGTAAAGGCTTCCATGTGCATGTCTGCATTGTCACAGGTCATGTCCATTAATGCAGTGTATGTGTTTATATGTGACATATACACAGCATCAAGGTCGACAGCATTAATGTGGACAAATCCAGGCATGTGCTGATAGGTAAGAACACAGGTACAGGCAAACAGACATGCCCACATCAAGACAGCATCCACATGGAGTATGAGCAATGTCATCAGGTGACACACATATATGGTGATAATATTCAATTCCCATTGGGTGTCACGTGTGTGACACAAGCATGTCAGTGGTGTCAGTGTCATGAAGATTTGCAAAGACAACTATTTATATGTAATAAATGTGATACACATGTATGTGCAGCTGTATCTCTGTGCATCTCTGAGATACTGTGGCCTGTCTCCGTCATTATGTCTTCCAGGTATGCCACGAGCAAGGATCCCAGCCTATACCCGCTTGGAGAATGAGGCCCTTATACCTTACCTCCAAGACAATTATGATGTCCTGTTTAGCCATGTGCCATAGGATGCACAGCAGCAGGATGACCTGTGGCAGGAATTTTGCAGGAGGGTTAATTTTGTGGGTGGCCATAACAGCACATACCAGCAGGTGCACAGACACTGCATGGACCTGATCAGACATGTGAAACAGCCTGTGAATGCAATCGCCAGGGAACAAGTTGCAACAGGTGTTGGGCCACCAACCCAGCCCCCACTTACATGTACCAAGGGACTACTGGCCAACCTGGAGACACCGTCAGAACAGCATCCACAATCCTTAGCTGAGATTGTGGAGGTGGGTGTCTCCCAACCACCGAGCCTAGAGTTGCCTGGTAAGTCACCACTGCAATGACTCAAAAGGAGAGATGACAGTGAAAACCCAAACTGGTAACCACAAAATAAATCCCTGTGGAAGTCCAATAAAGGGAGAGAATTTGATGAAACGAAGTTTATTGTACAAATCCTGCACGACCGCACACAAATACACTAACGCTGTAATTCTCACTAATACATTTTCGTTCCACACTTCATCAGATGTAATGTAACATCATATGCAAGGTAGTATACACACATGCCGCATACTATAGTATGCTACTCTGTGTATGCACATGTGCATACTCCATAGTATATCCTATTGTACTGGTGAATGTATTAACATGTACATTGCACCCTGTAGCTGTCATAAAGGCTTGGATAATGATCACCCCTATATAGGTACCTCTGGCGTTCCGCTAAGACAGCAGGCCATTGCAGGTGAGACAGTTATAAGTATCAGGCATGTTAATTTACAGATCTATTCACCATGTGGCCAGTTAACACATGTACACATAATGTATGGTCCGGTCACAATATACAGGTCGCATCTGCAATCCATCACAGTGGCTATCCATGTGCAATACTTACAAACTAAGTGAAACACTGACATGAAACCTCAAACTGTCATTGCTAGATGTGTGGACAGCTGTGCATACAATGGAGGAGGTGTTGTTCAGTGTAGGAACATGTACTACACATCAGAACTACACATGTGGGGTACACAAACAGTACTACACAGTGAGCTGGAGTACGGGCAGCCCACAGGATTCACCATTGTGGATTATGCCCTGCTAGGAGTGCACACATTGTGATATGCCATATGACATGTCCATGACATGTAGTGGGCCGGCTGCAACATTGTCTCACTATCCCATAAAACATACCCCACATACCAAACATACAACCATTTGTTTGCATAACCCTGTGGACAGTGGAGTATATGACATCTATAGGTGTATGTGATATGGGACAACACAGACATGTGAGATAGATAGCCATCACAACCGTTTGGCCAACACATGTTCACACATGGCCATGGAGGATGGCCAGAGACATGTAGCAACACACAGTAGATATGATGTGTTTGTGTGTACACCCTGTTGTACATTGGCTACACATGGTCCAACTATAGCCTTTGTTGAATGGTTATATTGCAGATGTGGAACACTGGACATCCTACAGGCCTGTGCACAGCTTGTGGAGGCGTAACATCATTCGACCACATAAGATGTGTTGAACATCATGACTGCGTCACAGCATGACAGTAGTCAACTGTACAGCATCCCCATACATACACAGACAACCACATCAGGCCACAGATACAGTACATTTTCCTTGCTGCTGTTGGACATCACCGTCAGCCATGCACCTCATGTGTGTGGTACACAAATGTCATGTGGGACATGGTATATTGACAAGTCTGCCATGTGCGGACACGGTTGCCAGGTAGCTACCTCACATGCCCGCTCCCATATTGGTGGTAGCAGCAGCAGTGCAGCTGGTGCTGCGCTGTCCACACTAGGACACAGCAGGCCACGTGCACGTGGCCCTGGATGGTCCCAATGGGGACACGGTTCCAGTGGACATGTGTCATCGGACAGTACCCAATCTGCACCTCTGCCTGGTAGTGCCTGTACAACCCCTGGCAGGCACATGTCATGTGGCCATGGCCGGACACTGTGAGCTGTAAAACCTGGTCTGTATAGTCTGGAGCTGTCAATAATACCCCTGTATAGGCCAGATACAAGGCAGAACTGTGTGCACACATACACGCACACACCAGAAACATCTGTAGGGCACCTCAACACTCACATGCATAACAACCACACATGGCCAGTTAGGTCACAGGCCCTAACCCACACACATGATGCCATCCACTGGTGCAGCCTAGGCCCCTGGCAAACATTATCACCCTGTGCATTTCATGATGCCTGTGCCGCATCCTTGTCATCCACACCATCGGTGCAGGGACATGTTCATATGGTCTGATGCACAGGATGAATAGAATAGGGAGATAAGTGTAGATTACAATTGTTGTGTACTGTTGACCCGCAGCAGACATACCATGTAGTACAGGTTTAGAATGCATTGTTTTCTGTTCACAGTATGTGTCTTGGTAACAACAGTAACAGCATGTTGGTAATGATGTCCTGCTTCCCTCCTTCAGGTCTAATTGCATGTGCTGTTGAATGCCAGTGTTTGCAGTTTTCCATGTGTAAATGTGGACTACTCACAGGTATGTATGTATGGCAATACCAGCATGCTATTCGTAGCTTCAACCTCACTTTTAGAAAGGCTGACATGCCAAAGATGTCTACACATCTACTGATCCAGGAGCATGGGAGCTGTGTATCAAGCTACAGTAGCTAGAGACGTGACATCCATACCTGGTGACATCACAGGTACAGTTATATGGGGTGGGGAGTTTACATAGCAGTCTAGCTGATGACAAGGGTAGAGGCCAGTTGATAGCTTGAGGCCTCACTGTGTAGCCATAATACACATTCACATTACAGGATGAGAACACACAACTACACACACACACACACACACACACACACACACACACACACACACACACACACACACACACACACACACACACACAGGTATTCA
>NC_056750.1:532295031-532401802 GCF_019279795.1 Protopterus annectens | reverse complement strand
ACAGGTATTCAACAGTACTGGCAACAAATGTGACAGTTGGTTGGTGTACATATGTGTACGGACCTCTCAACAACTCAGGGACTAATTTCAACAGTAACAGGGACAAGGCAAGGACAAATCAGGGACAATCACGGACACTTTTACAATATTAGTGCTATTAACTTGAAAAGTTGACAGATTCAGAGCATATGTATTAATACTTATTTATTATTACTCTTTATTGTCATTATTCATTCAGTGTAATTCAACACCTTTCCTCCAAAGGTCACTGGTTTTAGGGGGGATTAAGAGGCTGGCCAGTTATTGTGCGAATGCTCTGACTATTGGTAGGGTTGCCACATTTTCATATGGCCAGGATGGGATGTATTCGGGACACACCAGAGTTTTCAGGCCAACATATACCCATGGTCAGTACAGGGTTTAGAACTTTATTTTCCTAGATGAGAGCTTATTCTTGTAGCAATTTAGATGCTTATTCTGTTTCTTGTAAGTTTTACATATTTTACATACAGAAATAACTGTTTTAGGCAACTGTTACATGAAATATGGTACATAATTATTTCCTACAATCACAGGACATTTGCCATTGTATTATTTTTGGTCAGGACACACCTACCCAAACAGGGACTGTCCCTCACAAAGTGGGACAGGAGGTACCCTGCTTACATCAGCACCTTAATCACCCTATATCCAACTGCCACTATGCGAATGTGTAAAGTATATATTCTCGATAATTCATGTGGGGAGCCATGCATCACGGTCAGGTGTTTAATCCCGGGCAGTAGGTTCTGCATGACCGGCTGGAGGCTGAGCAGTCTCATGAACCACTACTGCACATACAACTTGTGTCCAGATGTCTACAGGACTGGAGATCGTGTCATGATACCAAGTCTGATGATTACACAGGATACTTATCCCATGAGGGATATCCAAAAATTGAACAAGACAATAACCTTCAATATTTTTGGATGTACAAAAATGTGATAGGGTTTTACATGCAAGGGATACATAGTTTGCAATCCTGACACTGCCTAGGGTGAGACTGCCTACTAGATATGAGTAGTGGTCACTATGTGCAGATATGGCTGCGCCAAGCTAGCAGCCCGAGTATGGCTGGATTTGGTGGACGTTCAGGAATGGGGGGGTTGTGTGCTGTAGAGGGGATGATGGGTATTCAATTATGCATCCAGGTGTGTTGTAGTTGGATGTCTCAGTTCAGTCCAAACCATTATGTGGGTATGTGCCGGTGACGTTTCTGTACATGTGTATCGCACATTTTAATATTCATATGTTTGTGGGATTGTGTTCTACAGTATGGCCTGTCAGGTTGTATGTGGATGTTTATGTTTGTTCTTTGTGTTTCTTTCTGATTCACCCACTGCTCCCTCATACACCTCCAGTTCACCTATTTTGCATCCAACACAGTCTCCCCTTTGCAAATTATTACATTACCCGTCCCCCCCACACCCATATTCCACACACTCCATCCATCCCTTCTCTGGTTGATGGCCCATGGCGTGGTCAAGGGAACACATTGCATACACTACATATCTCTGGTACCTGTATGGTTGTGAGGACTACCCTAACATTTTTCACCTTCCACATGCTGTACATCACGCACATAGGTACACACAAATACTTATCTTTCATGACATGGTAGGCAGACCCAGGTAATACCCGTTCATCTTTGGCCCATCCTGACAAGGACGCCTTGGACTGCAAATGGGCAGATTTTTGGCGAATGCACTGACCATTGGTAGGGTTGCCACCTTTTCATATGGCTAGGATGGGATATATTCGGGACACACATCAGATTTTACAGGCCAACACCTACCCACGGTCAGTACAATGGATAGTACTTTTGTTTTATGCCTAAATGTAAGCTTATTGTTGTAGCAGTTTAGCTGCTTCTTCTGTTTCATTTACTTGCTTATTCTCTATTTCTTGTAACATGTAGGTATGTTACATACGGAAATGACTATTTTATGTGACTATTACATAAGATGTGGGATATAATTATGTCCTACGATCGCAGGATATTTTACATTCATAATCGTTTTGGTATGGACACAACTGCCCAGCAGAGGGGGACTGTCCCTCACAATGTGGGACAGTTGGTAACCCTGACCACTGGGTTAGACTTAGCTATTGGAGGCGTGCTAACACGATGTGTTTCGCTTCCACTTGCTATAGCTATTAACACTACAATAGAATACGGGAACGGGGTTTTAAATGTCATTTGTTTGAGGGATGGGGACTCATTTTTCAGCTACGTGCATTTGTGTTTGCTTCTTATTTTTGTGTTTGCAAAACTGTCTTGCATGCTTTGCATATGTTTCAGTATCCATGGACACTGACAGGTGCGATTACTATTGGAGGCAGGCTGTAATATTCAGCATTTTAGGTTGCACGTAAACAGCCGACATGTCCACACCTCTGTGCGGTGTTTCGACACGCCCCATGCACGCGAGCACATTTCCTATGCACGTGGATGTGGTGGCAGCTCGCCTTCATTAATATGCATATGGTGCTACTGCACCATCTGTATGCTGCACGGTCGGCAGAAGCCTAACGCCATCCTTGCGCCGAACTTCATGAATCCCTGGGATAGTTTTTCTTTTGGGTTGTCAGCATTGTAAATTTGGTGGGAAAACCTTTCTGTGTTTAAGAAAACAATATATGTGTTTTTAAAATTGTCCAAAATGCAGTTACATCAGGTATACTGTAGGTATAAACTATGAAGTGTAGGCCAATGAAAAATGATACAGCTACCCCTTTCCATGTTACTCCAAGAGTGGACTGTTGTGAAAGTGTATGCCTGCTTATCCTCCCTAACACTGAAAGAAAAAATGTGGTGGAATACTATACCGAGGTGAAGAGTGAATATGCATGCATGGTGGTGGGGTGGAAGACAGGAGACTGCTCTCAATGACTAGAGTTTCCATCTGCCCCTTTTCTACAAGGCAGTCTTGAATTCAGCAATTTGTATCCAGCAAAAAACATAAAAACTGGCTAGCATTCTGAAAGTATAGATGGATAATATTTTGTAACTTTACTCCACATATTACAGAATTATATGGTATTATGTCTGAAACACCTTAATTTACTACTGACTAACTGAGAAAACATATTTATGAGTATTTTATTTTAGAAATAATGTGAAAATAACAATCAGTTGGTCAGTTGTGCTGCATCCTGATCTGAATCCAAACTGCTCATCTCCCATTTTACATTCTGTTATTCTGCGTCTCTGTTTATCAATCAACCTCTCCATAACTTCTTTTTTTTTTTTTTCAAATAATGTTTTATTTTCCAAATAATATAATGTTTAACAATACAATCATCAATAAACAAGCATTATAAACCTTCCTATACAATATGTACAATTGACCTGAACAAAGGAGAGAAAAAAATTAATAAAATGTATGAAATTAGTAACAAAAATGTATAATAATCAATTAATAAAGTATAAAGTTGCACATTAATTATTTAGAGTTCATCAACCCACACAGCAACCCAAACCAGGGTCAAATAGTTAGAAAATACGAAGTTCCACAACCACTGCACCACTATTCACCAAAGCAACGAAGTTCACTTATGAAAACCAATTTATTGTTACAAAAAAACAGACTTAGCGCTTTCACCATTAAAATGGCATCCTCAGAGTCATTTGAAACACTGAAAACTTGCACATTATATATCCACACACCCCACAGATTAGTCATGACATCATGAGTTTTAGAGTTCATTTTTAATGTCTCAATAAGAGTTAAAATTTTTTTTCCCCAAGGATTGTTTGTCCACGTTTTAGGTGAAATTCTTGATTCTTTCACCTTGATTTCTAATGTCGCTGTTTCTTCCATCAATCTCAAGAATTCTTCCAGAGTAGGTTCTTGTGAAGACTTCCACTTTCTAGTTATACATTTCCTTGCCACAGCTTGTATGGACCAAAGTAGGTACAGATCTTTTTCATTCATTCCAGTAGTATCATTAACATTTAAGAAGACTAAAGATTTGGTTAAAATAAAGGTATCTGTGAATATAGCTGGGAGAAAAATAGTAATTTCTTCCCAGAATTTTTTTATATTACTACAATCAAAAAATATATGAGACCAATCAGCTTTACAGTTTAAAGAACATCTCCATCAAATGGATTTATCAAGTGAATTGAATTTGGCTAGTTTATCAGGTGTAATAAATGCCCTGTGAATATATTTCCATGTAAATATTCTCCATACTTGTAAATTAAATGTTAAGTTAACAGAACATAAAAGATTTGTTTTACTCTCAGTTGATAGATTAGTGTGACATCCTTTTGCTATAAAATTCCAATATCTTGCATTAGGGTTAGTTTTATATGTTATCAATATTTTGTATAATTTTGAAATTAAATTCATCCAGTTGTAATTGTTGTAAATAACTTCAGATATTAGACTTATCAAACCTGAACTAGTTTTATAAGGAGAATTAATAATTTTACTATTAAGATCCTTAACATATGATAATATGCTTTGTAGTATCAACCAATCTGCTCTTGGAATGTCATATTTATTCTGAATTTGTTGAATGTTGAATATTACTTGATTCTCTGTACAGTGTTGCTAACAAGTGAAGTTTTCCCCTCCCATCTAGTTAAAATATCATTATGAATTTTATTGAAGAAATTCTTTGTAGAGCTAAAGGGTATTATCAAGTTGAGCCAAATCTTAATATCAGTGTTGGTATATATAAATATTCTGAATAAATTGAAAATAGTATTTATATAATTTAAGTTTCTTGGTTTTGTTATGTTATATTGAATATTAACAGTCAATATATGCCACATCCTATTATTTGTTCACTTAATACACAATTTTTTATTATTTTTTTCATTTAGAAAAATAATATTCTGCAATGTTTTCCATGCTGAAGAATAATTAGGATCTATCCAATTAATGATAGTTCTTAATATGGAAGCTTTTTTGTATGATTCTAGATCTGGAAGTTTAATTCCACCCATTTCCCAAAATCTAATATGATGTGTATAGGCTATTCTATTTCTTTTTGGATACCAAAGAAAGTTTAATAGAATTTTATTTATTTATTTCAAGATTTTCTTGTTAGGTACTATAGGAATAGCTTGTGCAACGTAATTAATTTTTGGAAGTATTGTCATTTTTATTATTTGTAATCTGTCTTCAAATCTCAAGAACATTTTATTCCAGCTTACTATTAACATTTTTATTTTATTAATTATGTTGCTATAATTTGTGGCTAAATTAGATTCCAAATTATCACATAGTGTTATTCCTAAATATTTTATTATGGGAACTTGTTTTCCTATCATGCAATTTGTAATTAAGGTAAATTCTCTCTTTTTATTCAAATGCATATAATTAGATTTTCCCTTGTTTAATCTAAGGCTGGAAATATGATAAAAACCTTTCCACTATTTCATCTAGTTTTTGTACTGATTTTTCCGAGACAGATAAAGTGAGTAAAACATCATCAGCAAATAACATCATTTTTTAATTGAGTTGACCATATACATCTATGCCTGATATATTAAAGTTGTGGCATACTAATGAGGCAAATAATTCAATTCCTAAGGCAAACAGGATAGGAGATATCGGACATCCCTGCTTTGTACCTTTGGTTATTTCAATAGCCTTCGAGGTAAATGACTCAAGTTTTACATAAGCCAAATTGTTTTTATAAATATTCTTTATTAGCATAATAAAATTAGTAGGAAATTCAAACAATTCTAAAACCTTAAAAAGAAAATCCCAGCTCAACGAATCAAAGGTTTTTTCTATATCCAGTGGTACTAATAGAGCTTCTTGGTTGTTTCTATTTAGAAAATCTATGAGTGTTAGAATTCTTTGTATATTGTCATGTGTGTGTCTTTTATAAATGAATCCTGTTTGATCCTCATTTATTGTTTGTCAATGATTTTTTAATTCTACTGACTAATATTGACATGAAGATTTTTATAATCATTGTTAAGTAAAGATATTGGCTTTTAAGATTTACACTGTAAAGGGTCTTTGTTTTCTTTTATAATGAATGTAATTAAGGAGTATCTCCATGAAACTGGAGTTGTGTTTTGTGCTAGAATTTCATTCAAAGTTTTGTGAAACAATGATATTACTAAAGATGGAAATATTTTATACAATTCATTAATTATTCATTAATTATTCCATTAATTCCTGATGTTTTATTACTTTTACTTTCCTTGATTTTTTGAGTAATTTCTTTTAGAGATATATTTGTTTTTGAATGTCTAACTTTAACTTTTCTTGTATCACCTTTACCTTTACTAATTTCAGGTCTTTTATATGTGAAGTAACATTATAATGGTCAGAAAAATAATGTTTAAATGCATTTAGTATATCATTTATATCCAAAACCATTTTTTTCCTTCCTTCCTTCCTTCCTTCATGTATAATACCTGTAATATTATTTTCAATCAATTTTTTTTTAATCTTACTGCTAAATTATGCATATGTTTGGATGATACTGCATAGGAACTAAGTTTTAACCGTTCTACAGCTATATTAGTTTTGTGAGTTAGGATTTCATTTTATCTTTTAAGTCTTCCCGTTTTTGTATGATTATTTTGTGTGTAAGTCGATGAATTAATAGTGAGATCTGTAATTTGTTTTTGGATGTTACATAATTCTGATTCCCACTCTTTTAGCTTGTTTTTATACCATGAAAGAATGTCCATTTATAGATAGGCTTTCAAGGTATCCCAAAGATTAATTACATTTATTTCAGTAGTGCAATTTATATCTAAAAAGAATTGTACTTCTGAATCTAACCAAGGTTTAAATGGTTTTAATTTTGTAATGTAAGCTGGAATTCTTGACATAAAAATTAATTTCTTATAATCTGTATGTATTTTGAGAATTAATGAATTATGGTCTGAAAAGGGACATGGGATTATGGAAAATTTTATTATTTTTGCATTCAACTCTCGAGATATGAAGATTTTATAAATTCTTGTATATGTCCCAAATCTGTGGTCTTGGTGTTAAAATAATAAAGAATTGCTCTTATAACTAAATGTATAAATTAGATTTAAACTTTCTTTCCATTTCTTAAGTAGCTTCCCTATAGAATGTACACGTAAATTTCTTTTGCTTGTGGTCTCTGATTTATCCAATATACAGTTAGTCACCTTCCAAAATCAAATGTCCTTTATATACTCTAGGTATTAGATCCATGTGTTTTCTTATTGTCCCAACCCCAATACCTGGAAACCAGTATATATTTACTAATGTCCAGAGCCTATTGTTATATTTTACTATTACTATGTCTAGGAGTCCTTCTTTATCTTCATATTTTTAAAGCAAACAAATGGAAACCAGTAAAATACACAAAAGCAGTCCGGACAAACACCGTGAAGCCCCAAAAAAATGTTAAAGTCCTTGTTGTGGAGGCTGTTTGCTGTACAAGCTGCAACACTTTAAATGGAATCCACTTACACATATAAAGCCACACTAAAGTCAGAAAAAAACGCAACGCACTTTATTATTAAAACAAGCGTTTTCGCTGTGGTTAAAACTACAGCTTCATCAGAGGCAAAAGTAAAATGCAGTATCAGAGTCAAGTTTTTATACAACACACCCTCGCCTTAATTAGTAATACAATCACAATGAAGGCGTGTTAGCAGCATTTCTTGCAAAAGTAAATTCAGGGAGTAAAAGCTCTGTTTAGGAGCATTCTCAAAAGTATGTAGTTTCATACTTTTAAAACAGTTGGAAACCATGAAACATTAGTGCTTCAGCAATTTGTTACATTCATATACCAAGCAAATGTGCATTAAAAGCATGTAAATGTATAAGAAGTGTATGCACAATAAAAGTAGTCTAAAAGCAATGCATAACAGATCTACATATAAAAGTGTTTATAAAAAGTATCTAGTGAGATATCTACCGACAACTATAGTTAGAAGCATTGCTAAGTATGAATCTTAAAAGTATTAAAAAGTGTACATACTACAAATTACTATTAAAGTAAAATAAAATGAAGTGGAAAATGGAGTAAGGCAAAGGTAAAGGAGTTATCTTTTATAGCTCCTCATTTTCAGGACACAAGCTATGTTGCAGTGTTCATTCAAACCTGGATACGAAAATGAGTCTAGTAATATTTGCCATTCTAGCTCCTTATTCTCCAAAAAGAGGGGTACTGGGCCCCCTCTTTCTGTTTTCTTAACCTGGTCAATTGCAATGAAATGAAAGTTATGTCCTTGATCTTCATATTTGTAAATGATTTGAGGTATAGAGTCATTTTTTTCCATAAAAATTAAAGTTCCCCTAGTCTTTTTCTTATATGAAGAGTGAGATAAGATCATATATTCATTAGGATTCCAGCTAAATGTATCATTTGTTTTGAAGTGAGTCTCTTGAAAAATACTACTTGTACTTTATTTAATTTCATATATTTTAATAACTTAGATCTTTTCCTTGGATTGTTTAAACTGTTAGTGTTTAAGGATAAAATAGTCAAGTCCATTCTCAGTATTTAACTTTACATCATATTTGTTTTGTATTATATTTGTGTAATACCATACCAAATGTAAAATGTGTAACTACTGTGTTAATACTTCTCATTGTAGTGAATATTTTAATTTTGGCCAAATAACTTAAAATAGTGTTTAGTTCAGGAAAGAAAAAAAAATGCCAAAATTACTTGTATAACAACAAGTATGTAAATATTTTTGTAAACCCTCTAATGTACATGAAATGAAATACACTTCCATTCTGCTAGATGAGAAGAAATCTACTTCCATTCTGCTAGATGAGAAGAAATCTAACAGATTGCCTACCATAACTTCCCTCATGAAAAAAGAAAGAAAGAAAGCTAACCCCTTTTGAGCTCCAGTACACCTTTTCTCTTATCTTGGAGATTTAACAATATTAGTTATTATTTTCCCTATATAACTATTAATAATGAATTAACATAATGTATGGAAATGAGTATTGATTTGGTAATATAATTTAATTTCAGATTAGACTTCTTGTTCAGAATACAATCATCCTATCATGTACTACTTAAACATTCATAAAGTAAAATCTCATTTATAACACAGTAAATGTTGCTTAACATTAGTTCTCTTTAGCCTGAGAGTAGTATATATACATATTAATAGTCTCCAATATTCTGATATGACCAATATACTAATGATTGTCAGATAAACACCCTCATATATACTAAAAGTATATTATAACTGAGTGAAGTAGATTTAGAAATGTATCAGTAACTGAAGATAAATACGGACAAGTCTATTCAAAACACTTGAATCATACTACAAAAACTATGTAGTCCATAGAATGAACCCTTAGAGTTGTGTTCACTAGAGATGATAATGTAAATATGTTTGAGTGAACAATACATGTCATAAATCTCTACGTATCCCTCACATGCATTAAATTAGAGACAAATGAAAGCATAACCAGATTCAATTTATTTTGTCCACCCATGAATGTAGTTGTGACAAATTAAAAGAAAAAATGAAGAAAGACAACATTAGACCATAGTAATCGCTCAATGATGATGATCCAGAAGCAATTTGCCCTGATAAGTGGCCATGTGGGTGAGCAGTTTATAAACTTCTTCATACTAATGCATAGTTATAATATCAATTCATATTATGAGAATATCATCACAGAATATTGAACAAAATGCTAGTCAAGACAGAGCATTACTGAAGCTGTTCTGCACAGCCACAGTTCCTTAGCACCTTTATAATAGAGAATTTATCAAAGACTGTGTCATGCAGCAAGATACAAGAGTAGGCAGACTCCCTTCTTTGTTATTAAATTGTTAAAAGTAATGACACTCTAAAAAATACAAAACCTATTAAGCTGAACAGTGCCTAAAGAAATCTCTTTATCTTGTATCTATTTAATTAGTGTTCTGCTTGAATTTCTCATCAAGAATTACAATTTACAAATCTGTCTTATTTTACTACTTGAAGCAGTAGCAAAAGCAGACCATGAAGACATTTTCTCATGGGCCCAACTCATTTTACGAACCATCTCACTAAGAAACTGATAACCTTATTATTTAAAGAGTTGTCAGTATCCAGCAAAAATATCAGCTGCATAATAATCAGCTATACAACTAATGTCTGAAGGATTAAAGGCAGTTTATGTTATAAATCCCTGCCTTAACCAGATATGTAGCATACAGAATATCATTTAGGATTTGCGTTTCTTAGAAACTTATGTCTGTAAATGTGTAATTCATACAATTCTTGGTAGAATGAATGACATCTAAACTACTTTATTATGCTAATTTATGTGCAGTTTTACTATAGGTTTCTCAGTACTTCCCCGTCATCGAGGCAGCTCCCACAATACATCAACAGACACTCGCAAGACTGTCTGAGATGCCAATTTTATGAGTTATAGAACCATGGCTTAAAGTTTTGCTGGGAATAAATCAACTGTTCATCATAGAAATAAGTACACATGCCCAAACAATTTAGTAGTGCAGTTAAACAACTACTTGCATGTTGGTGTAAGAATTTTGGCTAATTACCTGTGTCCTTGCCACTTTACTGAAAGTTGAACCCCACTTACCAAAGATTAGAAAGCACTAAAGGATGAGGAGAGTAATCAGTAATTTACTATCTACTGTATTCACTATTTATTTGGTTACTACTTAATCAATTCAGTTGAACATGTCTAGGCAGCGTGAGCAGAGGTAAATAACAACACTGCATAGTACAGGGTTTACTATGTTATCTAATAAAGCAACATGCACATTATATTCAAATAAGCAGGAGTTATAAGTACAAGGTAATAAGTCCCTTTGTGGCTTCTGATATTAGATGATTTATGTTACCAGGTTAATGAAGTATTCAGTATAATATGTCTAAAACCTATCTTTTTTACTTAGTATATGCACAGAAGTATGTCACAACTGCAGCTGATGTGTGCATCTCACACACATGTTTTACTATTTACACTTGCAATGCTGTAACAGATGCTTACTGCAGCTGATGTGTGCATCTCACACACATATTTTACTATTTACACTTGCAACGCTGTAACAGATGCTTACAAAACTATCAGACATGTCATTTTACTGGATCATCATAGCATATTGTATCTTATAGCCTAGGTAGGAATAATTCAGAAGTAAGAAAGGACTGTGTTTATTTCAAGTGTAACAATGTAGTCTGTAATGCTTCTATTACTTTTTCATTTGGGTGTTATTCAATGTTACTGTAAATTCTTTTTTGTGTTACCTACATGAAAAACAGCTACTCTGTCACTGATTTCACATCTATTCTTTTTATTTATTTAAAAGAATTCAGGGTTTGTAGATTTTAATAATCCAAAGACCATGTTAAATGAGCTTAAAATATACTGCTTGTGCAACTGATATCACACTACAAGCGCTTCCTTAACAACAGGCAAGCAGGGGATTCCTTAACTGTCTGTTTCCACCTTAAATCTTTCATAGCAGACAAGGGAAGCTCTAACTAGTGTACAAGAATGTTTCAAATGACAGCATTGTCGGAACACAGTAACGGAACTC
Organism: Protopterus annectens; assembly: GCF_019279795.1. NCBI lineage: Eukaryota > Metazoa > Chordata > Ceratodontiformes > Protopteridae > Protopterus > Protopterus annectens. The sequence continues at coordinate 532,390,267 of NC_056750.1, read as the reverse complement.
TGTTTATAGCGACTAACTGTTTTTTCCACATTTAAAAACATGGATATCTATGTTACTTTTAAAATGGGAATTTGAAGTGTAGTGAAGTCAGTAAACCACAGAAACTATGATTAAACATTTTCAATTCCTATTGTGCAACAATGAGGTGAACTAAATATATTAGTAATAAAAAGGGAGATGAGAAAAAACATTTGTGTACATGTTGTATCTGTTCTTCCTTTACATATAACTAATTATACTAAAGTGAAAGATAACATTTGAATCTGGTTTTCCTCACTGCCTATAAATGAGATGTAACTATATTTTTAGAAGTCACTCTAAGTTATAAAACCATTTAACATTATCAGACACAACCACTAGACTTGTGATGAGTATGTTGCATAAGGTATAAGTTTAAGAAAAAGTATAAATGTCTCAGAGTATAATAGGCAATATAATAGATACATTTTAAGGTAAAGTCCAGAAGTCTATATCTTTGTTGATTCTTTGAGAGATTTGGAAGACTGTGTAGTTTTAGAATTAGTTATTTGTTTCTTTTTCCTTACATCAGACCAAATATGTTTTCCTCGAGATCTTTTCAAGTTGGTGGAAACAGTCCAATCTATTTCTTCAGGAAGTTTGATGATACTATTATTCTTCATGACGGTAGAAGCTTCTTCAATGTTGTTAAAGGTTCTCAAGTCATTTGAATAGAAAATTCTGATTCTAACAGGATATACCATCTGTGCTTTAATTTTATTTTGTTTGAGAAGTTTCACTAATGGCCAAGTTTTTTTTCCTTCTTTATAACACTTTTGCAGAATAATCATTGTCAAATCTGATCTGACTCTGTTTATGTTATGGGACTTTTTCGCCAAGAAGGACAGGAACTTTACCACAATTGATCTTGGTGGTGCATTAGGTGAAGAGGATATATATTTTCCTATGGCTCTGTGAGCTCTTTCTATTCCATTTGAGAATTCCTCTTTTAAATCAAGCACTTCAAGAAACCAGGAATTCAAAAAGGTGATGATGTCTTCTCCCTCAGTTTTTTTCTGGAAGGCCAAATATTTTTATATTAGTTCTCCTCTCCCTATTCTCTAAATGATCCACTTTATTAAGTAGCCAGTTATTTTGGTGAAGTAAGAATTGTCTGATTTTTCTCTTCTTTGAGTCTTCCATCTATGTCATTTAGTGATGTCTCCATATCAAGTAATTTACTTTGTTGTTGCTGCAGTATTTCTTTTAATACATCTGTTTGCTTTTGGCAGTTTTCCTTGAGACTTTCCAGATTATCAGTGAATCTATCCATTTTCAACGACAGTTCATGTAATGTGGAAGACATCAGTTGCATCTCCTTCTTCAGAGTGGTTTCTGAGTGAGAATTCTTTAAACTGGCCATTACCAAACAGCTGTGTTGTTCTCCAGAATAATTTGACAGGAAAAACTCAATAATATTTCTTGAAATTTGGTAGAGTTATAGTTCTTAAGTTCCTTAATATATTTTTTCTATTTCTGGTTAATGAAAATAATTTTTCCCTGTTTTCTAGTACTGTTTTGTGGAGCTCTAAAAATGCTGCTTATCTGTTTGCTATCTAGGTCCCCCATAACTTTCATGCAATGTGATAAGAGATGTATTTCCCACAGTTGTGGATGTCCCGTTTGTTCTTGTACACTGGCATCAATATGCTTATTCTCCAGTCATCTGGGATATGCCTTTTTCTCCACACTTGTATGAGTACCCTCAGGATCCATTTCTCCCCTATCTCACCCAGCTTCTTTATCATATCTGCTGTGTTCTCATCTGAGCCTGCTGTTTTCCCTGACTTAATTTTCCTTATGCACATTATTTCCATACCTGGCATGGCCACAAATGCATTCTGCAGTCTTCACACATGCTGCTTTGAGGTGTTGCAACTTTTCTTTAACTCCACCTATTTCCTCCTCTTCTTGAGTGTTAGAGCCCTGAGTGATTCCTTGAACTGTTGTAGTTTATCTTCAGTCAACTTCCAGGTCTTCAGCCTAGTCTCTGTTGTCTTTAGAGCCTTCTGTGACCACTGATTGTAGCAATCAGTGGTGGTTTATGCTGTAGGACAACTGTTTTACTGGGGGTGACTTTGCAATCTTTGATTCTACCCCAGTACATTTTCTTTACTAGGAGGACTTCTGCCTGAGTTGCATGTTGACCACTCTTGTATGTGATCTTGTGACTCTCTCTTTCTGAACCACGTGTTGGCTACTATCAACCCATTTGCCAGACAGAAGTCTGGAATGGCCTGTCATTTATTCCTGTTGCTCCACCCATGTGGACCCAGGCAGTCCTCATATCCTGTTCTGTCTGTCCTGATATGTGCATTCAAGTCACTCATTATCAATACCAATTCATGTTGCCTTGCTTTATCTAGTAGGTCCTATGACTGCTGTATGAATGCACTTTCTTCCTCACTATCACAACCCTGCTGTGGGGCATAGGCTGAGATTATGAATACTGCTTTGTCATTACACTGGAGTCTGATTACTATGCGTCTGTCACTAATTCTGATGATATCCCTCACTGCCTTCTGAAGCGTCTCTTCATTGTGTGATAATATGCATTAATTATTCATACGCTTAAGTCTGGACATGCTACACTATTCTAGCAGATCTTTATTGGCTGAGGGGGATCACCTTCATAAAAAAAGAGAAAAAAAATAAGGGCTATTATCTTGGGCAGTACTGAAAATTAATGTTTCTGCACAATATCTTAAAATTGCTTTCATTTTTTTTTTGTGTGTGTGTGTCAAAAGAAAGGACTTGTACTAGTACACACAGTGTTAACCCAAGATAACAAACTAACATCTTCATTGCTTCCAATACCTTATTTGTTCTGCATTGAGTTTTGAGTCCACTCAGTCTCTAATGCCTACGGTGTGACTCTGAACAAGTTATTTAAGCAGACAGTGCTCCCGTGTTGCCCCAGGTAAAAGTCAGTAGTGCATAATGTGTCTACCTGGGTATTCACAAACAAAAAAACTTCTGATGTTCTTTTTAATTTTAACATTAGTTCCCCATTTTATGTGCATTTTTATATATTTATCCAGGTTAAATGAAACTATTGCCATGGTTTATTTGGTAGCATCCTGTTTGCACCCATTTTAACATGCAGATGAAGTAAATTCCATACTCCTACTATATAAGCAACCCTACTTAAGAAAATAATTTTCCAATTACTCAGATATATGCAGTGCCAGTCTGCATTGCCAGAATGTCTCTATATGTTATCGCATTACATTTTATTCTAAGTAACACAGATTTTTATTTATTTTATTTTTTATTTTTTTAGTTTACATACCAAATTAAGATAGGTGTACTTAAAGGAAAGATATCTGTCCTGTGTAACAAAATGTTCTAGATGCACATGCTACTTTTGCCATTCATTGGAAAAGTGTCTGTGCAGAAAGAAATGGTAGAAAATGTTACTGTAATAGAGATGTTGCATCTAATACTTCCTAACTAAGTTGTAATTATAAAATGTATATTTCTGAGTTGGCTGCTGAAGACTCAAGGGATTATTGATTATTTCAGATGCCTTTGTACTATTGATGTTGTAATAAACAGTTAAGGCCAGTTCATGTCATCCCTGATTGAGACAGCAAGAGGCACCAGGGGAAATTGAAGTTAAGTAAGTAAATGTGGAGAGGTCAGACAGTGCAAAGGATCTCTAGTTTAAAACCACTTCTAGGAAAAATTACACACACTAGTACAAAGGAATAGTGGCTAATGGAAACAAAATGTTAGGATGCTGAGCTGAAGTATAGAATTCAGGACATGCAGCAGCAATCATTTTTCAATGGGACAGGTCACTAGGAGGGTCTTGTGTGGAATAGTGCTTACAGTGCTGCTGGACAAATTGAGAAGGATGACACTGTCCCCACTGACAGGTATCAAAATGACAAGAGAAATGGGAGGGGTGAATTATGGAAAGGAGTAAGTGCTTGGCATGTACACACTGCAGTAAAGATGTGAATAAAATATGGACACAACTCACTCTGGGGGAAGGCAGGGAAGTCTGGTAAAGTTCAGTAAGAGATTCATGTGTGTAATGGGGATATAGGGCAGGTAGACAGGGAAAGATTTGAGAATAATTTAATAAAAGTTAGCTCTTTGGCACAGTGAGATGAAGACCTTAGTATGGTGCAGGCAACTTGAGTTTGATTATTGGCCCTGATACCTGTAGAAACTGGCTAGGGAGGATGAGTGAGTGGTCACTACTGGCTCTCACATCCAGAAGAAGGAAACATGGTCTTGGCTTTCCACATGGATGACTCCTAGTGAGAGTACTAGGTGTTCCTCTAGTAGAAGTTGAGTGTACTGATGCCCCACTGTCATTAGTGAATCCACTCTGCATAGCTTAGAGGAAGTCATTATGCAGAGACATGCCTCCCCTAAAGAGACAGCAGTTGTGAAGTTTAGGTGAGCTGCTAATGGAGGAGGGATTGCTCCCAGAGGGAGAGGGCAAGCTGCTCTTTCCTTACCTTCTGAGTCTCACCAGGGAACTGAGGGCTGATTTGGATTCCTGGGCAGGAATGAATGAGCCATAGGGCTGTTGTCTAGTCAGAGTTTGCCCATCTTTCATCCTCTTTGGAATTAATGGGTTAAATGCATAAAAGTAGAGCAGCCATTCGGGAAGATCCTGTGTGGAAAAGCAAAAAATAAATAAAGCAAGATGTATGAAACTTCCATTTCATCAGCATGGTAGAAATGTGGCATGTATTACCAGGTGAAATTTGGAAATGCAATTAAAAAAATATATATTTAATTGGTGCTTGAATTCGTTTTTTTTTTTTTTTTGTTCCACCTTTCAATCATGTCACTGGCCCAGCCCTCATGCTTTATCTGTGCCAGGTCTTCCAGCTAACTCCATGCTCCTCCAAACTTAATCTGGTATTGCTGGTGCTGGTCTGAGTTTTCCATCAGGGGGGTTCTATTATGACCTACCCATTGTCCTCCACCCCTTTGTGGAGACGTAGTTTGATCCTGGGTGGGTGTGCAGTGTGAGCTAATGATAGCCTCACTAGCTCAGGCAGCCCTATTTTCCACTTGTTGACCACACTTTCTTTAGCAATGTACCCAGCCTCCTCCAGGAATCCTCACCAAGGGACACCCACATACTACCCTCCCCCCTGGGATGGGCACGCTCATCACTCCCTGCCACACTATCAGTCATCTGGGTCATAGTCAGGGATTTATCCCTGTATGCCACTGTACCAGCTAAGTGATGCTTGAATTAAAGATAAAGGTAGCAGGGTAAAGTGATATCTCCTTAGAGAGGACTAGACCAACCAAATGGAATCAGTATATCATATATCTTTTTATTTAGGTATCTTCTGAACAAAAAATAGAAGTCCTCATTTGCTTGGTGACTTTTCCCTCTATATTATAATTTTTTTTGTTGTTGTTGTTATGATTATTTAATGAGCTTTGCATATAAAATGCTGTTTGTAGGTACAATGATACAATATATTAATTCATTTCATCGAGATTGTATATATTTGATGAGTCTGTTTATTTGAAGGATAAGTTTCATTGAAAAGTTCACACTCGAAATGTTGAGCACCAACATGCCAGAAAGAAAACAAAAAGAGACATCAAAAATGCAGGAGAAGAGCAAATCTTGAACATTGCTATTCTCCTTTAAACTTCTTTTTTGCAAAGGGCAAACCTACCCCTGCACAGCCCCTCACACCCCACAACCTTATATGTTCTAACTTTAAGATTGTCATAACTCAGAAAAAAGGAAATATTCTGGGAAGTGGCCATCTTTGACTTAACGTATTTAAGTTCATTTTTTCAGCCATCCGGCCTCCGTCCTTTGGGACTTAATAGAGTGGGCCCTGATATTTCAAATAACAACCCACATGGCTACCTTTAGTACTTAAATAACTTCAGCTCCTGAAGCTTAGAAACAGAATCATATGCTGTTAGCCAGAACTATCATTTACTCAGATAAATGCAGAAAGAGTTTTGATCATAAAAGTACCCACAACAATTCTGAAAAGTGTACAAATTACACCAGATTTGTTTGGCCCTTTTATTGCTTCACTAATTTGTTCCATTGAAAATGTTTATCATTATAATTTGCAGAATATAAGGATGTCTCTTCTGAGTGTTTTATAGATATAATAATATGAAAACACAAAACAAATACTAATACTCTCCCTGTTGCTGTCACCAGGACTACAGCTTGTCACATGAATTTCCATTTAAAATATTATGACCCACTGGAGCGAGTCCTGAAATTCAGAGACGGATTGCCTGAAAGATTAAGCTTACATATACTAAGTCCTAGATGACATTTCTCAGAATATTCCCTTTTCTCCAAGGTGTGCTGATCTCGGAGTTGGTATATATAAGTTTGGGGAGTGTGGGAGCTTGCCCCCCTCCCCACAAAAAGAAGTTTAAAGTATAAGAGCGATTTTCAAGATTTGTTCTTCTCCGGGATTTTGGTCTTTTTTTCAGCTTGTTGGCACTCTGCATTTTGAGTGCCGAAATTTCAATTGGGACCCAAATCTGTCACATGACAACAAATGCCAGGGCAGTCCAATGCAAGAAGAGGAGGGGGCAAAATATGGCCCCTTGTCAATAATTACTACACCCAGATGTATTCACTTCTATAAAACCATTTCTAGGAGCAGTGTTTTGCTATCTGTTTCTTACACACACCAACCTATGGCAAATTGTGGAGGATCACGTTTACGAGTATGTGTGTAATAAAGTGATAGGTAACCATCCTGCTCATGGCAAATTGATGAACTACACTATTAAAACTTTCAGTCCTTCTTCAGTGGATAAAGATTCTAGTAACCACCAAAGGATCCATTGTTGAGTGACCAGCCAAGAACAAGCAGCTTCAAATTGTAATTGAACTACCTTTATTGAATAACGTTAAGCACTTTCATCCCTGGGATACCGGAACTTCAACAGAACTAAATTACACATGTCCCTTCTGCCTTATAAACATTGAAGAGCAGATAAACCACCCAATCAAAACACATATACAAGTTATCATTAAATTACATCATACCAATTCTTAATCATAAGAAATATAAAACTTCAATTCATGAAGTAGTACCTAACTAAAGACTGCAGGTTACAAAACTATTTTATGCTCAGTTGAACTAGTAAAAATCTAACTAATGAATATTCTAGCACCTTACTTAAAGGAGAACTTAACATATGTGTATTGACAGTGTTGTTTTAAAATATAAATTCCAATACATAAAATACATGTTGTAAAATGTACATGTATTAAAACATCATTTATCTTTCTCTATAGAAACTGATCAACATTAATCAAATTAAAATATAACATGTTGATATGAAGGGGAGAATCCATAATTTTACAACTTGGTTACCCTTAACTTTAATGCAGTAGCAATAGATATTGGATCGTTTAACCCAGATTTTTCACTGGAATTAAAATGTAGCTGACATAATGACTCTCTGTATTCCACAATATACCCCCATGGGCCACCCCTGAGATTCCGAGCCACCTGCTCCATCACAAGAAACAAAAACCTTTTGTTCTCACCACATATGATCTTATATCTATATAATCCACTGGGCTTATTTCTTTGCCTGATATAAAAGTGTGAGAGATACTAGTCAAAAAGAAAATATTACTTGTATTTTCAGGCTGACTCAAAACTGTTCCATTGAGTGGGTTCCCTAATTTTCAGGTATGACAGGTATCAACAATTTTTTTTTTATTTTTTTTTTGCTATTAACAGTTTGGTGGCTGTTGAAAGGCAAAGTCATTGTAGAATGTGGTATTGGATGTCTATAGAGTAACGTACTCTCACTTCTGGTTCAAGCACAACTATCATCTCTGAGGCTTATGCCTATTACACAGAAGTTCAGGAAATATTTGATGGGAAGGCCTTACTAATTGGACCAAAAGACATGCCAGTTGACCTTAATGGAATTTTGAATCGGATCATATAAATATTTTTTCTATTCTTGTGTATAAATCCTGTGAAACCCTTTCTGCCCAGTGGCTTAGGGATTACCAGGTTAAAAATGAAATAGTAATAATAAATTTTAAGTTGTCAATCTCCCCTTCATTCTTGCTGGATGGGTTCGGAGCCGATCCTCGGCTACGACTCGGCCAATACTAAAGCTCGAGAGCTATTTCCACCGGCTCAAGGCTCCCCTATATCCCACAATGCTAGACAGTAAATACCCAGATCTCGTTTGCCGCTTTAGCTATGAGGTGCTTGTTTCTACTGGCTCTGCAGGTTAGTGACTTTTTGTAGTTGTAAATCTTCAAAACCCCTTATTTTTTTCTTAGAATAGTTTTCCTTACAGTTCTTTAGTTAACTATCCCTAGTTTTCTTCGGGTTCCCCTAATTGTTTTTCACGTTTATCCCTGTTTATACTCTATGCCTTCAGGACCTCCTCCCTTCCCCTTAGTCATACTTTTTGTGGGAGTGTTTGGATTATTTTCCCCTTTCTAAACAGGTGTGTCTGTGTTTCAAAGTTTTTGGTTGGGATGTCTAAAGACTCTAAGGTCTCAGGCTTTAAGAAGTGTGACTCGTGCTGTCAGAAAATGTCTCTGACAGACGGTCGCACTTCTTGTGTATATTGCCTGGGACCTTTGCACCTGCAGGACTCTTGTTCTGTCTGCCACGCTTTCAGTCCAAGAGTCCTGCAGGAACACAAGAATAAATTAATACTGCGAGGCTTATTAAAGCCTGAAGGCTCCCTGACCCAGACAGTGTCAGGAAAACCTTCCAAGCCTTTCAAGGCATCGGCTCCAGCTTCGGAGACGTCTGCTGGTGGCTCTAAGGCTTCTTCGACATCGACTCCTTTTGGAGCCGATGTCTCTAAGACTAAAACGGTCACCTCGGCTCCGGCCAGAGCCGAGAAGTCTGAGACTCAGACGGCTGTGACAGTTTTGTCGGAGCCACCTACTAGAAAGAGGCCTAGATCCCCATCCATTGGCTCTATCCACTCGGCCCTGGGATCTCCACTATTATCAGAGAGGAGCCATAGGTCCCACTCCTCTCGGTCCTCCAGACTGTCCGACCATGATTTAGAGAGGGTGGTGAGCAGACTTCTCAAGTCCCAGGTAAAAAAAAGACACAGTTGACAGGTACACGGGAACAGACAGAACATATACCTGACACTGGATGCTCATATTAGGTTAGTATGTAGTACTCTTGCATAAGTAAGGGATCTTCAACTTATTCCCCAAAAGACAATACCTATTTAAGAATGCTAGTCAAGTCAGCAGAGTTTAAAAAATTTCCACACACCCATTTCCAGCACTACATTTGTGCTTTGAGTGTCTTGACACCTACACAAACAGATATTTCAGAAGTGGATGGAAAGGCACCTGCAAGTATTGTAACAAGGCAAGGAAGGGTCCTGCTAGGATTTTAAGCTATATATTACCTGATGTTTCTGCTGATTACCCTCTTCCAGCAGAGGAGTCCCAGCAATACTATTCCAGCGTTCATTCACCATTTTCCTCAAGTCTTTAGGATAATTTTTCCAAATTACTTTGTAGTAAAAAGTTGCACCACTCTCTCAGTATAAGATACTTCCAGGTATGTTAGACAGGAATGTTCCTCCTTAAGTTTTAAGTCCTCAAAGCAGGACAGTTTAAAAATACAGTATTGTCTCAGTGTTGTACTAGACCGGAATACACAAGCACTCCTTTTCTTATTCATTCAAGTCACATAAATGCTCCTCAAGAAGAGGAGAGAGAATATGCTTAGCTTTATTCTAAGAATTTACTATTATGAACAGTTTCCTGTTGATAAAACTATTATCTTCTCTTGGGCCATTGACACACTATAGCTTTACTGTTTGCTTGCTTGCGTAGCCATGTGTTCACTTGCTTGCATGTTTGTTTGAGTTTTATGTGAAGGGTCAAAGTCTGAACTCTAAAACAAAGCACCTTAAAAATAGAAAGCAGGTTGATGAGATGAGTTTGGTTGTAGTCACGGAGTAATGCTTCTCACATAAGCGAATAACATCCAAGTTTTTTTTTTGACAGTTAATTACCCAATTTTATAAATATATGCTAGCTGCTGTCTACTGTATGGTCTTGACCGTTCTTGACAGTAAGTGTTTTCTGTGTATCTGTCCTCCAGTTTCTGATAGGAAGTGTTATACTTCTTTCAGCTTCTTTGGCATGCCACAACAGTCCCCTCCTTCAGCAAGAATAACAAACGGTCTGTACTGCTTACAACATCTCGGGAAGTAAGCGGTTATACCTTTGTAACTAGTACTGCGAGCTCTATCACCCTTTGACAAGATAGAGCTGTTCAGGGGGCTTTGAAAGAAAAGAACTGAATAATTTGGAAAGATAAAGCAATCGCAATCAATGACAACCAAACGTCAGCTGAAGTTAAAGTAAAACCTTGAATTGTCCTCCGCAATGTGGAAAACGACCGGTAGGAAGGACGCGCAATCAAATCACGTTTGGAGCGTAGCTCGACATGCAGCAGCCGAGCGGGAGCTGTCCATCAGGACCAGGTGCTGAGCCAGTCTTCTTCCATACAGCCCACGCTGCCTCACAGTAACTTGCATATGCCTGCATGATGGAGTAGTAGTATATGTGGGGTGGGGCTGACTCTGACCTGTCTCCAAGGGTCTCGTTTAAAAAAGAAATCCATATGGTTCATCATTCAGCCTTTTGGTCTCCTGCAGGTGTATAAGAGCGCTAAATATAAAGGTTTATAAAGGTTTTCAGGAGACACTAGGGTGCCAGACAAGCTCTTCTGAAATAGCCTGTTTGCCTAAAGCACTTTATTCGTACTCTTTTTACCTTAATATCCATAAAGACTAGCAGGAAAGCTTTGCAGAACACAAAACTTTTAAGAGACTAAAAGTCGATGAAAATTATCTAGGCGATACGTAATATGAGGGTAAATTAGGAATGCATGCGGGTGCAGCGTATTGGTTTACACCTCGTTTCCTGTTTGATATACCTTTTTGCATAATGTGCTTGTCTTTCTGCCTGTCCTTTTTCGAGGAGAACTCTGATTTCCACATATGAAGGACTATCAGATAGGAGTCGGTGACTCTTCAACTTGTCCGTTAAGTGTGCGACAACAGGGGCCTGAAGACCGGTGACCTATCTAGAATTTGTTTCTTGCCTTATGCACATTCTTTTCCTGGGCTATGCTCCAGCACCCCTGGAACCTGGGGGTTTGGCGCGCGACCCCAGGAACCTGATTATCGGGTGCGCGCACTTACAGCAAAGCAGCTCGTTAATAGCGTAATTATCAACTACTAAACAACAGAACTCAGTCGTTAAAAATTTAGGCGCCCGTCAGTATTTGTCATAAGGGATCTGCATGGTTTTAGCATATATACACTTCAAAAGGTCTATTTGGATCGTATTAGTAAACCTAAGAGAAACAAAGATAAATATGAACGCAAGAATCAAAACTCTACCTAATCATAGCAGCAGAAAGGAAAATTAATAATGTTAAGTTGTCAATCTCGCCTTCATTCTTGCTGGATGGGTTCGGAGCTGATCCTCGGCTCCGACTCGACACTTGCTTTAGCTCAAGAACTCCTTTTACCAGCTCGAGGCAACCCTATATCCCATGATGCAAGGCGGAACTACCTCAGATCTCGTTTGCCGCTTAGCGAAAGAGGTCTCCTTTGCCAGCTGAGGTAAGTTTTTTCTTAGTCAAGTAAGAAAAAGTGTAGTTAGGGGTTTATTTTTCCCTGTTAGTGTTAGTGTAGTCTGTAATTAGTTACAGCCCACCCTATTCCCTATTTTTCAACCTTTTTATAAACTTTTTACAAGTTTTGTCTAAAGTAGTTTAGTCAGGCCTAGTCCCCTTCTGTTATCCCTTCCTGTGTGCTTGTGTAAGGGATTAATTTGTGTGTTTGTTGGGACTGTTTGTGTCTATCCTTCTAGGATGTCTAAAGAAGGCAAGGTCTCAGGCTTCAAGAAGTGTGACCAGTGCTGTCAGAAAATGTCTCTGACAGACGGTCACACTTCTTGTGTTTATTGCCTGGGGCCTTTGCACCTGCAGGACTCCTGTGCGTTGTGTCATGCTTTTAGCCAGAGAGTCCTGCAGGAAAGGAGTAACAAACTAATCCTCCGAGGTTTACTTAAACCTGAAGGTTCTCCTCCTAAATCAGGGTCAGGAAAACCTCTTAAGCCACTGAAGGTTCAGGCTACAGTGTCCAAGCCTCCTCCAGTGGCTCCGGCTCTGTCGGAGCCGATATCGGCTCCGGCTGGAGTCGATACTTCTTCCACTCGAGTAGTGGGTTCGGTGCCGGCCGGCTCCGATACCCTGACTACTGTGGCCTTGTTGGCTCCGGCTGGAGCCGACACTTTATCCAGCATCGGAGCCGAGAAATCCTCGGCTCCATCTGGACTGCTAGGGACTTCGGCTCCAATGGCTTCGACCCGTAAGAGATCTCGGTCCCCCTCTATTTTGAGTATCCATTCGGCTCCGGGATCTCCTCTTTTGTCGGAGCGGAGCCATCGGAGCCGATCTTCGAGATCTTCCAGGCTGTCTGACCACGACTTGGAGAGGGTGGTAAGCAGGCTGTTGAAGTCTCAGGCACTGGCCCAAATGCTCCATAGCCAGTCTCAACAGACTTCGGCTATAGCCCCAATTCCTGAACTTCCTCCTCCGACTCCACACCAGAGTTCGGAGCCGGAGCTTCTTGGGACAGCGACTGTTTTGATGCCGGAGCTGATACATCCTTCGGCTCCATCGTCCTCGGCTCCGATCTCCTCCTTGAGACCTTCCTTGGAGGGATCCAGCCGTCGGGTTTCCACTGTTGGCTCCGAGGGGGCTAGTGGCATCGGACCCTTGTCCGACCCCGCTCTCCCTCTCGGGGCTTCGGCTTTGGTAAGCTCAGCGCCGACATCGGCCTTGGAGCCTTCTCTCTCCTTGGAGCCGACCATTCCTGTTTCTTCGGAGCGGGTGTGTTCCGGTCTCCCGGGGAGAGGAGTCTTTGAGGTGATGAGGAGTGTCCTGGCCTCTGAGCCTGGTCAACGGTCTATCCCTCTAGCTCCTCCCTCATCAGTGCCTGCAGATGCCTCTTGCCAGCCTCTTGCTCTCAGGCCCAGGGATCCATTGCCCCAGGTTTCCCCACTGGGAATTTCCTCCTCTTCCGAGGTTTCTCCTGACCCTGCAGGGGAACCCCCTCGGAAGAGGACGTGTAAGAGGAAACACACAGACTCCCCTGAGTCTACTACATCTGATACCGACTTAGATGAGTCTGAGGGTTCCCCACGGTCCCCCTCTGAGGATGTCTCCTTTTCAGGCATCCTTGAGCTCCTCAAACAGAGGGGGAATTGGCCCTCCATTGACCCCTCCGAGGATGAGTCGGTATACCTGGAGGCTTTTGGATCCCGACCCTCCACCTCCTGGGTGTCTCCGCCTTCGACCCACTCATGCAGGTAGTGGCTCGAAGGCGTGGCTCCAGATTCTGTGGAACCTGTCCTCAGGAGACCATCCAAGTTCATTACAGCCCCGTCGGATAAACAATTCCTTTCCAAAGGTGTCTCTGTGGATGCTATGGTGGTGGCGGCCACTAAGAAGGAACTGGCGGATCCTTCAGTACCTGTCCATCCTCCTAATAAGGATTCTAGGACCATGGACAGGTATGGAAAGCGGATGTTTTCTTCAGCGACCTTTGCTATGCGTTCGCTGAATTACCTTTGTCACTTCACCAGGCTTCAACGAGATATTCTCAAAGAACTGGGTGAAGTAGTCCAGGATCCTTCTGCTGCTGGGGCTCAGGAAAAGATTGCCTCACAGCTTGCTATCCTGAATTCCATATCTAACTCCTCTATGCGGCTCATATCTTATGCAGCCGATGGAGCGAGCAGGGCTGCAGGCACAGGAGTTGCTCTTAGACGCCAAGCCTGGATGCAGCTGTGTAATTTTGCGGACCCCTTTAAGGCGTCCTTCACTAATACCCCCTTTGACGGTTCGGCTTTGTTCGGGCCTCAAGTGAAGGATACCTTGACCAGGTGTGAGCAGGACGGTAAGACTCTTTCTGCCATTGGAGTCCAGTTTTCCACTCCTCCTAGACCATATCCCAAGGGTCAGAAAGGGGGGAAGATGTGGTTCCGTAAAGCCCAAGGAGCTACACCGGACACATGTGGTCAGTTTACCCCCAGAGGCAGAGGGGGTAATAATAATAGACGCCGCCCTAGAGGCAGGGGGGGTCCTCAGAACCAGGGCAACAGGGAGTCTCTTCCTGAGAAGCCCTTTTCAGCATCCCTGAGGTGTTGCCCGACTGTCCACCCTTGGAGGCAGTCGGGGGAAGGATTTCACTGTACCCAGTAGCCTGGCAATCCCTATCCCAAGAGAAGTGGGTACAGTCGATTATATCCGAGGGTTACAAGATCCCCTTCATAAGGTTTCCCATACCTCTACAATCCCTTCCAGACATCTCACCCGGTCAAAGGGATTTGGCAAAACAGGAGGTCTCAAAACTCCTAGAAAAAAGAGCCGTCCAGACAGTGCCGGCAGACAAAATAGGATCCGGCGTCTACTCAAGATTCTTTTTGGTCCCCAAAAGGACGGGAGAGTGGAGACCAATATTAGACCTCAGCAATCTGAACAGATTTGTCAAAAAGGCAAGATTCCGGATGGTCACTCTTCAGTCCATTCTGCCCTTCCTGGGCAAGGACAACTGGATGTGCTCTATAGACCTTCAGGATGCGTACTACCACATAAAGATTCACAGGCGCTCCAGGAGGTTTCTCCGCTTTTGGCTAGGGACCAGTCATTACCAATTCAGAGCCCTGCCCTTTGGCCTCACTTCAGCCCCCAGAGTGTTTACCAAATGCATGGCAGTGGTCACAGCTCACCTGAGACGTCGAGGATTCCAGGTGTTTCCTTATTTGGACGACTGGCTCCTCTCCGCCACCACCAAGTGTCAGCTTCTTCAGTCCAGAGACTACACCCTACAGCTTTGCAAGAATCTGGGAATTTCAGTAAATTTCGTAAAATCTTCTCTGCTGCCTTGCCAATCTATCACCTTTATAGGCGCAGAGTTAAATACCGTCAAAATGTTAGCCAGACTAACAGATCAAAGGATTCTGGACATCCAAAAATTTGTTCGGCTTCTGTTACAAAGCAAAAGATCAAAGCCAGGTTTGTCTTGAAAGTTCTAGGTCTAATGGCTGCGGCCATTGTTCTTCTACCACTGGCTCGCTTTCACATGCGTCTCCTGCAGTGGATGCTTTTCACACAGTGGTCGTCACGATCTTCCGATGAGACACGAGATCTTAGTGACACAGTCTTGCAGGGCTCATCTGGGCTGGTGGATATCCTCCCCTCTTCTTCATCAGGGCCGACCCTTTGTTCCCCCTCCTCCAGTTGCCACAGTCACCACGGATGCCTCCCTGATCGGGTGGGGGCATTATCAGGGCAGGATGGTCCACGGTACGTGGCAACCCATAGAATACCATCTGCACATAAATGTCCTGGAGATGAGAGCAGTGCTTTTAACGTTGCAAGCCCTCGACGACTTTCTTCCCACGGGAACTATTGCAGTACAGACGGACAACATGTCCGTGGTCTGGTACATCAACAAACAGGGCGGAACCAGGTCCTATCCCTTATGTCGAGAAGCTCTCAGACTTTGGCAATGGGCGATCTCTTCTCAGCGGTTTCTGATAGCAACGCACATCCCCGGCAAGTCCAACCTATTGGCGGACAGGCTAAGCAGATCTATTCTGATGCCTCACGAGTGGTCTCTCAATCAATCTGTAGTGGATCAGATTTTTCGGAAGTGGGGTACTCCTTGTTGCGATCTTTTCGCTACCCCTCAAAACAACAAGTGCCCAGACTATTTCACTCTATTTCCCCTTCCAGGCCAACCCCTGAGAGACTCTCTAACCCAGGATTGGCCTCGGGGACTTCTTTATGCTTTTCCTCCTTTTCCATTGATTCCACAAGTCATTCAGAAAGCCACCGTTTTGAGAGCCAAATTGATCCTCATTGCTCCTTTTGGCCTCAACAGATTTGGTTTCCGTCTCTGCATCGTCACCTTCTGGTGCAGCCCTGGCATCTGGACCCAGTTCCGGATCTTTTGATCCACCAGTCGGGTCAGCAGCACCGGGCCGTTCATTCACTCAACCTCACTGCTTGGTTGCTCCACTTCCTTCCCTAGCCAGGCTACCAATGATTTCTGACTCAGTCAGAGACATTTTAGTGTCTTCTTTGAAGTCGTCCACTAGGACTATATATGCTAGCAAGTGGCGGCGGTTTTCGATTTGGGCAAACTCCAGAAATATTGATCCTTTTACTGCTCCCGTACATTCTGTTTTAGATTTCCTAGCGGAGGTTTTTCATTCGGGATCCTCGTCATCTACAGTCAAAGTACAACTGGCTGCCATTTCCAAGTATCATGTTGGCTTGCATGACAATAACATCATGTCTCATAGATTATGCAAGGCCTTTTTGAGAGGAGTTTTTCTCCTAAAACCACCTATAAAGCATCCTCCTCCGCAATGGGATCTAAACTTAATGTTAGCATCCTTGATACTACCTCCTTTCGAACCGTCTGCTTCATGCTCTTTGAAGTTATTGACGTGGAAAACTATATTTTTACTGGCTGTCACTTCTGCTAGAAGGGTTTCCGAGATTCAAGCTCTCTGTATTCGTTCACCTTATTTGGTTTTCATAAGGACAGGGTATCGTTAAGAACTAACCCTTCCTTTCTCCCCAAGGTTGTATCTCAAACCAATATTAACCAATCTATAGAATTACCAGTCTTCTTCCCTAACTATTCTGACAGAGCTGAACAGAAATTGCATTTTTTGGATGTCCATCGTCAGCTCAGGTACTACTTGCATAGGACTAAACAAATTAGAAAATCGGACCAATTGTTTGTCTCTTATGCAGAAAACAGGTTAGGTCTTCCAGTTTCTAAAGTGACCTTATCCAGATGGTTGACTTCCACCATTTCCTATGTGTACCCTCTCAGAGGCAAACAACTACCTTCTAAGCCAAAAGCACACTCGACCAGGAGTCTATCCACTTCTGCAGCTTTTCAGGATAGACTTCCCATTGATACCATTTGTGCAGCAGCTACTTGGGCCACGCCTCATACCTTTGTTTCTCATTACAAGTTGGATTTGGCCTCCAGAGATAGGGCCAGTTTTGGTTCCACAGTTCTCAAGAGTCTGTTCCATTGAGCCACCTGGGATACAGGTGCTAGGGACGCGGTCCCATCCAGCAAGAATGAAGGCGAGATTGACAACTTAACATTTAGAAGTTATGTACCTACCATAACGTTTCATGTTAGTTGTCTTCTCTCGCCTTCTTTCTTGCGTCCCTCCCTCCTTCCCCCTGGCCTGGACAGATCTTGAAGAGTTCCTATTAGTTTGTTTCCTCTGGATCTTTGTTATGAGGACTTCTTTTAGGAAACTTTGTTCCTATTTTGGTTAGGATAACCTTTAGCAGGGTAAGTTAGCTGCCAAACGAGATCTGAGGTAGTTCCGCCTTGCATCATGGGATATAGGGTTGCCTCGAGCTGGTAAAAGGAGTTCTCGAGCTAAAGCAAGTGCCGAGTCAGAGCCGAGGATCGGCTCCGAACCCATCCAGCAAGAAAGAAGGCGAGAGAAGACAACTAACATGGAACGTTATGGTAGGTACATAACTTCTAATTTTCTTACTATATTCATAGGAGCAAGGGCTAATGGATTATTGAGGCTAGAATATTTCAATTGCATAACCAAGTATTTGCTTGACTGAAATACTTTCAGCCAACCAGGACAGCAAACCTGAAATTGTAAATGTTATATCTTAGTCCAAACTTGGATGATTTTGGAGTGGTAGGAAGTCTTTCAGCAAAATGTATATTGCCCAATCACACCAAAATTTGCAGTTTCAGGTATCTTAAGTGGAAAGGGTCCCTGTAATCTCAGGTCACCGAAAAATAAATAGGTATGTTAAGCATTTTGGAAGAATATGTACGTTTTTAAATGCAAGATGGTGTATGAGCAACAGTATGAGGCTAGGAGTACAAAATTCATTTATCTTGCCATACCACTTCGTGAGAAATAATCCATCCACGTCTACCATATTCTGATGGCTGATTTTATTGTAATTCTGCTGGCCTGGCATACTCGTTAAAGAATAAAATTTGACTATGACTGACTAAAACTTTTTATGAATTCATTCATTCATATTTTTTAGTGTTTTCCATTTCACATACATCATGGTTACTTAACCTGGTGTTCTCCAAAGAAACTACCAACTATTAATTACATTTTCAGTGCTTTATGTTTCACCTGGTACATAATTAATGTGTATGACTTACAATGGATTTTTTCATCTGCCTTATTATTACATTAATTAGGTACCAGTTGAAATGTAAAGCAACAGGGGAATACTACCTAAGAACAGGCAGGAAACAAGAAGCAGAAGTCATAAGACAGGCCTCAGGTGACTTGAACCCTACTCTCTTCAGTGATAGTTTCTTAAACACAGCAATCTGATGATGATGATGTCATTTTCATTCATTCCTCAAGTTTTGGGTTCAGATCCAACCCTCGGATCTCACTCACCTGTTTCTTTTAGATCGTAGAACACTGAAATTCTTGACCTAAATGGCCTAGTCACCTTACATCAGATCTTGTTTGACGTCATAGGGTTCAGACGTAGGTCACAAAACTCTCAAGTAAGCAGTCTTTGTGAGTTACAAAATATCTTAGTTATTTTAGCTTTAGTTGTCCTTTTAACTCTTATAATATATTTAATTTGTCTCCCTTTATATCATTAGTACTTTTTCTGATTTTTCTTACTGTTTAGAGTAGTTTTTAATACCATTGTTGGTATTCTGTCGCCTTTTAGTACTTTAAGTGCTCTCTTTTTACCTTTGTTAGTAGTATCCCTCTCCTTTCCCTTTCACCTTAATATATATTTATAATAATCTTTCCTTGTTCTTTTCTAAGATGTCTGAGAAACCGTCAGGTTTTAAAAAGTGTGTGGCCTGCAGCCAGAAGATCCCAAATTCAGACATGCATTCCAAGTGAATGTATTGTTTAGAACCTTCACATTTGGATGCCAACTGCGATATTTGCAAAGGATTTAATTTCTGTGCACTTATAGATCGAAAGAACAAGTTGGCCCTTAGGGGTTTATTGCCCCCTAAACCTGCTACAAACAGCCTCAGAGGCTCAATCTCCCATAAAGTCAGACAAAAAAGGAGATCCACACTCCAAAGAATTGTGTAAGAGATTTTCTGATCTGACTACAGCTTCGACCTTGGCTCAAACCTGTGAGCCTCTTCTCAAGAAAGAAAAACATCAGATCCAAACCCAAAACTCAAGAAGTCACATAGGATCCACTCACCTCAGCTTCTGCTAGAGCTCATCTCCTGTTGGGTCTACCCTCCAGACCTTCACCTACAGCCTCATCTACTCAGTTTTCCAAGATACTGTCCAAAGCAGATGTGGACAGGATGATGAGGACATTTTTCTGGACACAGATACAAATAGGAGTTCTTTTGGCTCCGACCTCATCAGCTCTGGAGACCTTTCTACAACTCTATTTTTAGCTCCTTCTCCAATCTGTCCTTTGGCTTTGGAGCAATTGGATCCAAAAGTCCTGGAATCATCTGCATTGGATCAGAAGATGTTAGCATCCTCGACTCTGATGGTGTCTCTGAGTGGTCTGGCACTGAGCACTTCAGAGCTGTAGCATTGGTGCTGGCTCTGGGGTTTTGGATTCATCTCTGAAGTTGTCGGATTTATCTCTACCCCTCAAGACTTCAGCTCTAGACAACTCCGCTCCTACTCCTGCCTCAAGTAGTTTGCCTGTGAGGCAGGGGGACCCAATGATCTATAAGCCTGCCTTATTGGATCCATTGGTTTCTTTTTCTCCCAGGCATTCTGCCTTCGAGGTAGTGGAGATGGTCTTATGCATTCCCAGAGTTTAGACTTCTCTACAATCCTTGGGTATGACTTCTCAGTCTCATTTGTTTCTGTGTCTGGAGCCTTTGTCATCCATTCCACTGGGACAGGCAATCCTAACCAGTTTCCAGACTACCCAGCAGGGTATTGTTATCTCTTCCTAAGGGAGGCACTTAGACTCTGCACAAGCGTTTATCACTGACGACACCAACTTTGATGAAGGGGAAGGGTCCCCCAGATCACCACCTAATGATGTCTCATTTGGAGACATCTTAGAATTCCTGAAGCAAAGAGGTGGTTGGTCTTCTGATAACTGTTCTCAAGAGGAGTTGGTGTTCCTGGTGGTCTTTGGGGATGGGCCATCTACCTCTTGGGATTAACTCACTGATGTAGTTTCTCAACTGGTGTGGAAGGAGCCTGACATAACAGACCCAATCCCCAGGTGACCAGATGGGATCCTGGTTACTGGAGTAATGGAGTCCCCATTGATGCCATCATCCTATGACCACTAAAAAGGAACTGGTAGAACAAATTTCCTCTGTCCAGTCCCCTAACAGAGAGTCTAGGGTGCTGCACAGGTTTGGGAAGTGTGATTATGCTTTGATGACCTTTGCCCTTAGGTTGTTGAATTATTTGGCACATGTTACAAAACTCCTGATGGATTTGATTAAGGATCTTTCAAAATCTGGGACCATATCCTCTGATGTACAGATGGGCCATCTACCTCCTGGGATTAACTGACTGGCTACCCTGCAATCTATTTTGAATTCTTCCATGACACTCATATGCGGCCCAATGTACCTCACAGTGGGTTCAGGCATTTCCATCAGGAGACATGCCTGGATGCACTTATGTGACTTTGCGAAACCCTTCAGATCTTCTTTTGTCAATGCTGCTTTTGACAGAACCTCATTATTTGGCCTCAAAGTTAAAGATACATTCTCTAGGTGTGAGCAGGAAGGAAACCCCTGTACATTTTGTGACCCCCTCAATGGACCTTTTCTAGGAACCAATGAGGCATATGAAAAATTTGTTTTAAGAAATCCCAGGGTCCCTTCCAACAGCTACACTGAGACAGTTTCCCAATAGCAAAGAGGGGAACTCAAATGAAAGACACCATCCTCGTGGTAGAGGCGGTCTGCATAACCCAGTATCTAGGGATTTCGTCTGTGACCGATACTATCAGTGCTTCTGAAAGGAGGCCTGACTGTCTATCTCTGGAGGCAGTTGGAGGGGGTCATCTATCCTTACACCAGAGGGTATGGTTAGGAATTACAAAAGATTCATGGGTGTGGATAGTAATATCTAGAGGTGATATAATACCATTTTCCCATCCCCATTGGTTTTAAGCAAGATCTCTGATGTTCCACCCAGCCAGAGGGAAGCAGCAGCACTAGAAATAGGGAAACTGCTAGAAAAAGGAATCATGCAAGAGGTCCCCCAGACTAGAAAAAGTCTGAAAGTTATAGGTTCATAGGTAGGTACTAGGCTATTGGACCAATGGCCTATATAAGCCTAGCCAAAAAGGTACCCTGGCTTTCGCCACCCAAGAAAATTATTTTCCTGTGCCCCTGTTGAGCAGAGCCACAGAAGTGATCCCTGGAGTGAATTTCCTATTTCCCATCCAGTCATCAAGATTTTTTTTTGAAGAGTGCTAATGAAGAGCTCTGTTTAACATAGATAGGTAGTCTGTTCCAGAGTATGGGAATTCTCTGGGACAGAAATCTATCCCTCCAGCATGTTCTATTTATTGTGGTGACAATGTTTAGGTTCCTACAGCGTGTAGCTCAAAGGGACTGGGATTTCTTTAAGTGGAGCATGTCCAACAGCTCTGGGTTTGACATAGCTTTGTATGTTAGGCAGAGACACCTCTGAGTAGGCAATATGCGATGGAGTAAAGTTGGAGTATTTTGAGACGGTCTGCATAGGGCATCTGTTTGAGACCAGTAATCATCTTTGTGAGGTATTTCTGTGGCCTCTCCAGTTGTTGTAGATGTCTCCTGAGGTACATACCAAAAGGGGCACTGTACTCTATAATGGGCCTGAGTGATGAGTAGAGGGGAACAATGACCTCTTTTTTTCTGGATGAGAAACCTTTTATGATGAGGTGTGCCATGTAGAAGGATTTCCTGACCACTGTGGTGATGTGATTATCAATGGAGAGACTACTTTCCACCTGTGCCCTAAGGTCTCGTATCACACTTTCGGTGTTAAGTAGACTGCCACCTATGTGGTAGTTCATGGGTACAGAGTTTTTACCAAAGGGGATTACAATGCACTTTTTGGCATTCAGCTTCAGGCCATGGCTTTGACACCAGGCATCTGTCTCATTGAGGCCCTTTTGTAGGATGTCCACATCATTAGGAGTTTTGATTATGGCTCCCAGTTTGCAGTCATCTGCAAACTTCATTAGCCGAAGACCTTCTGTGTTAGCCTGTACTTTAGAGAAGTAGATACCAAACAGGAGAGGCCCCAGGACTGAACCCTGTGGTATGCCACTTGTCACTGGTCTGAAGTCAGATTTGGAGTCTGCTACTTTCACACTGTGGGTTCTGTCCATGAGCCAGTTGGCAACCCATCTTGTGACATAGGGATTTATACCTAGTTTAGTGAGGTTTATCTATAATTCCAGAGTGGGGGATGGTGTTGAAAGCCTTGGCGATATCTAGATAGGCTGTGTAAACCACCTTACCCTCATCTATGGCTTTGGTGACTGCTTCAAAGAAGTCTATCGGGTTTAGGAGACATGATATGCCTTTTACAAACCCGAACTGAGTGGGGTCCAGAGTTTGAAGATTACCAATATCTTTGTTTATGAGTTCCTTGATGATACATTCCATGGCCTTGCAGACCAGGCTTGTCATGCTAATGGGGCAGTAGTTCCTGGGGTCCATCGTGGCTCCCCCTTTGTGGAGTGGGATAACCATTGCGGTGCGCCATTCAGTGGGAGCAAAGCCTGAGGTGAGGCTATGATTGAACATGGTACTTGGGTGGGGTGCCAGTTTGTTCTGTAGTTCATGTAAAACGCAGCCTTGGATATTGTCAGGTCCCATGGATGCTGTGTTCTTGGCTTTGGAGAGTGTGTTTTTAACCTGTGCAGCCATGATTACAGGAACTTTGCATTCTTCCGGTATACAGATGGGCCTTTTAGGGGGTGAGAGGGGAGTAAAGTTAGCACTGAACCTATCTGCCAGAATGTTGGCAATATCAGTTGGTTTTCTATATTTATTGCCATTGTGCTATAACTCAGTGCAGATCTGATTGTTGCCGTTGAGATTCTTGACATAGCTATAGAATGCTTTGTGGTTGTCTTTAGAGTCAGTGGCAATTTTGTTTTCGTAATTAGCTTTAGAAGATTTTATGAGAGATCTCAGCTTCTTATTGAGGCTGACCAGGGAGCTCCTCCAGTCATGGGATTTATTCAAGATTCTTTTTTTGTGGCAAAAAGGACAGGAGACTGGAGACCTATTTTGGATCTCAGCAAACTAAATCAGTCGGTTTAGCATATAAAGTTCCAGATGGTCAGGGTTCAGTTCATTCAGCCATTTCTTCACAAGGATGACGGGATGTGTTTGATAGAGCTTCAGGGTGTGTGCTATTACATCAAAAATGAACAGATGATCCAGGAGATGTCTATGCTTCTGGCTGGGAGCCTGTCACTATCAAGTCAGGGCACTGCCCTTTGGTCTCACTACAGCCCCCAGAGTGTTTACCAATGTATGGCAGTTGTTGCAGCTCACGTGAGACTGCAGGGATCCTGGGTGTTTACATATTTGGATGACTGGCTCCTAACTGCTCCAACCAAGCATCAAATAATCCAGTCTTGGGACTACTTATTCTAGTTGTGTTCTTGTCTGGGACTTTCTGTCAATTACAACAAATCTCAACTTGAACCAACTCAGAATTTGGAATTCATTGGTGCTCTTTTCAATACAGTCACTCTAATAGCTTCTTTTCCTCTGTCCCGGATTAAAACAATTCAGTCCCAGGTCAAAAAGATCATTCAGAACCATTCGCTTTTAGCTTGTCTGATATTCCAGGCACTGGGATCTATGTCAGCAGCAATCAGTGTTGTACCACTGGCAAGGTTTCATAGAAGAATCCTTCAATGGACACATGTTCCAATGGTCTGTTATCCATCAGCCCCTGTCCAGTCAAATCAAAATAATGCAAGCTTACAAAAATAATTTTCTATGGTGGATCCATTCCAGTCAAATATAAGAAGGCCATCCCTTTTTCACCCTCAGCCCAAGGCAACAGTGACCACAAACACCTCTCAGATCAGGTGGGGGGCACTTCTTGCGAATGACTGTTCAAGGCACATGGTCCCCCAAAGAGGCCAACATGCATATTAATGTCCTGGAGATGAGGGCTGTCCTACTAGCATTGCAGACATTCTAAGATGCTCTTCCAACTGGGACTATTGTGATTTGGACAGACAATATGTCAGTAGTCTGGTATATCAACAAAAAATGGGGAACCAGATCTTACCCTCTCTGTTGAGAAGCTATGAGAGTATGGCAATGGACAATCTCATTCAATCATTTTCTGATAGCAGAGCACATTTTGTGGAATTCCAGCATGATTGCAGGCAAGTTGAGCAGGTCTATTCTAATGCCTCATGAATGGCCTCTCAACATGAAAGTAGCGGAGAGGATTTTCCATCTATGGGGCCAACCATGTTGTGATCTCTTTAAATCTCCTCTCAACAACAAATGCAACATGTTCTTTGCCTTGATCCCTCCAGTGAGGGAGTCCCCAAGGGATAGTCTACTTCATTCTTGGCCCTCCAGTCTCCTTTACTCTTATCCCCCCTTATCCTAATACCCAAATTTTACAAAAAACATCTTGATTGTAGAGCACAGTTATCCTCATTGCCCCTTACTGGCCTTGTCATGTCTGGTTTTTCTTCCTTTGGCCTTACCTTCTGCAGCTACCATGGATTATGGATCCAACTCCAGACCTACTGTCTCACTCAACAGGCTTGACTCATCTGGACATTTCAGACCTCAAGTTGACTGCGTGGTTTCTCCAATGCCACCAATTTCTAGACAGCCCAGGCTTTCCTCTCCTGTACATCACATTCTGTTATCATCCACAAAGCTTCCTCTAGAAAATTTTACAAAAGTAAATTGAAAAGATTTGTTTTATGGGCTCATAAAAAGAATGTTGATCCTTTTTCAGCACCAGTTTCCAAGGTTTTTAACTTTTTAGCTATGATTTTCATTGAAAGTGCTAGCTGCTCAACTGTCATAATACAAGTAGCAGCCATCTCTAACTTTTGTTTAGAAGTAATTAATTCCACCATAGCTTCCTCCAAACATTGCAAAGCCTTTTTACAATGAACATATTTACTTAGACCTCCTCTGAAGGATCCTTTTCCTCCTTGGGATTTAAATGTTGTTCTTCAGGCCTTAACCCAGCCCCTCTTTGACCCATCGGGTAAATCTGATTCAAGTGTTTTGACCTGGAAGGCCATTTTCTTAGGTGTTTCTAAGCCTCCTTATCTAATATTTCACAAAGATAGAGTATCTGTAAGAACCAACCCTTCCTTTATTCCTAAGATGCTGTCAGAATCTAATATTAATCAGGTTATCAGTCTCCCAGTTTTCTTTCCAAATATTTTTCAACAAAGGAGAATATATGATCTGATGCTATTAATCTTCGTTCATTCCTTACTGATGGGTTATTGGTTCCATCCTTATAATCGAGCCGGCCAATATCAAGCTCGCGTCAACCAAAAACTCTCAAGCCAAGGTCCTACCAAGAATGCTCTGCTCCCTGTTACCTCAGATCTCATTTGCCGCATTGCTGTACAGCCGTGTCAAGCCACTCTCTCAGCTAAGTGTCTAATTTTTTGAAAGTTTATATATTGTTCTTACTCTAAGTTTTTCTCAAAAGTTTATTCTAATATTTTCCTACCCTATCCTATTCCTGGAAAGGCCAGAATCACCATCAGCTTTCACCATGAAGTCAACCAAGAGTCTATCTGAACAGGATGTGTTGCTGCTTGCTGACCAGTTGCTTGTGGCCAGAGGTCACTCTCAACCATTGAAGTCCATGTTCCCTCATTCAGGTGAGCATATATTTCAAACACCAACGTATATTCCTCCTTTGACTTCCACTCAAGTCTCGAAGCCTATTACTCTGACAGCTGCTTCCCTTCCTCCGACTCCAGTAGTGGATCTCACTTTGGAACCAGAGTCGTCCTTGTTGCCTTTGATGCACTGGGCATTGGACTTTTCTCTGGCCAGTGGCTGTGCTGTTGGGGAGGGTATTCCAGGCTCCATGCTGATTTTTTTCTATGGCACCTTCCAGGGATGCTCTCTCTTATGGTTCACGGTCCTCTTGAGACTCCTGGTCTGAGGCCTGGCTCATTGGGGTGGGGTGTGACACCATTTGTGAGGTTGTCATGCTCAGTTCTGGGCTCCCATCCCTGCTTGGGCGGGCCAGCCTTCCAGGCTATGGAGAGGGCACTTGCTTCCGCTGGAAAAGCTCATTTGTCAGAGTCCTCTCCCGCCTCTGTGTGGCAACAGCCACAAGCTTCAACTGCCAGGCACAAGAGCCTCAGGTTTCTCCTCCTCAGGAGACCCCCTCTTTGCATTCTTCCCCAGAACCTCCCACTGAGGAAGTACCCTGCAAAGCATCATGTAAGAGGAAGCACATGGATGCCACTGAGGAGTCATTGACTGAAGTTACAGATTTTGATGACGGGGAATGGTCCCCATGGTCAGCCTCTGATGAGGTGTCCTTTGGTGACATCCTCGAGATCCTTGGAGAGAGGGGTGATTGGAAGCCCTCTAATCCTTCCTCTGAGGAATCCATATTCCTGCAGGCTTTTCGTGCCCAGCCCCCTACCTCCTGGGTCACCCCACCTGCCAACGAGCTCATTGTGCAGCATGCATGGAAGGCTCCTGATACCCTGGAAGTGATACCTAAAAGACCAGATAAAATATTATTGCCTCCAGCTGAGCACCCCCATTGGTCACGAGGTCTTTCAGTAGATGCTATGGTGGTAGCAGCTGCTACTAAGAAGGATTTGGCAGAAGAGAGCCAAACTGTCCATCCATCCAACAAGGAGTCCTGGGCGATTGCAGATTAGTGAAGCATGTGTTTGCTTCATCGACCTTCGCTGTAAGGTCTTTGAATCATTTGGCACATTTTACAAGGCTTCAGCAAGATGTTATCAACCAGCTCTCTGAAACCTTGGCAGGAGCTGTTTCTGATGAAGTCCGTGATAATATGGCTTCTCAGATAGCCACCCTAGAGTCCATTTTCAACTTTTCCATGTGTCTTATTTCTCATGCAATGGAAGAGACAGCTAGAGCTGCAGGCACAGGTATAATCACCAGACATGCTTGGATGCACCTTTGCAACTTTGCAGACTCCTTTAAGGCTTTCTTCATGAATGCCTCCATAGACGCCACTTCTTTGTTTGGCCCTAAAGTCAAGGATATGCTGGCAAGGTGCAAACAAGATGGCAAGACCCTGTCTGCCGTTGGTGTTAGACACTCCACTCCTCGGCGATTCTACTCCAGAAATCAGAGGAGCGGAAAGATCTGGCACAAGAAATCACAGGGTTCTTTCCTAGATGCATGTGCCGAGTTCTACCCTAGAGGCAGAGGGGAAAACTCCAGTGGAAGACACCCCTTTCGGGGCAGAGGACATCTGCAAAATCAGGGTTCCAGAAATTTTTTCTCTGGCCAACCCTATCAGCACTCCTGAAGCATTGCCCGACTCTGGAAGCAGTCAGGGGTCATTTCTCATTATATCCCACTGCCTGGCAAAAGATAATTGACCCTTGGGTACAATGGATTATATCCAGAGGCTATCACATTCCCTTCCATCTTTGCCCAGTCTCATCAAGAGTACTACCCGACATTCCACGTAGTCAATGGGAAGCAGCAGCACACGAAATCCAAAAGCTGCTATAAAAAAGAGACATCCAGATGGTCCCCCCCAGACCAGATAGGATCCGGATTTTACTCAAGGTATTTTTTAGTGCCAAAAAAGACAGGGGACTGGAGACCAATTCTGGATCTCTGTACACTAAACAAATTTGTAAAAACAGAGAAATTCTGGATGGTCACAGTTCAGTCTATCCTTCCACTTCTGGAAGAGGACGATTGGATGTGCTCTGTAGATCTTCAAGATGCGTATTACCACATAAAAATGGACAAACACTCAAGAAGATTCCTCCACTTCCAAATAGGAGCTAGTCACTACCAGTTTTGAGCCCTGCCCTTCAGTCTCTCTACAGCCCCCAGAGTGTTCACAAAATGCATGGCAGTGGTCATCGCTCACTTGCAACTTCAAGGATTCCAGGCATTTCTATATCTAGATGACTGGCTCCTCACCGCCCCCACCAAACGTCTACTGGAAGAAGCCCTGCAGTATACTCTCTTAACAGTGCGAAGCCTTGGAATCACTATAAACTGGAAGAAATCCAACACAACCCCAACTCAGTCTTTGGAATTTATAGGAGTACTGTTGGACATGAGAAATTGCACAGCATCCCTTCCAGAACACAGACTTCAGAGAATAAGACAAGTTCAACCGCTGCTCTGTCACCACAAATCCCCAGCTCGATCTATACTCCAGCTATTGGGGTCAATGGCAGCCTCAATTACCATTGGTCCTCTAGCCAGATTCCACATGAGGCTCCTTCAATGGCTACTTCTCATTCAGTGGTACCCTCTACAACATCCTTTGTCCTTTCAAATAAGTGTAACTCAGAGATGCAAGCAAGATTTACTGTGGTGGATGTCTCAAAATCCTCAACAATGGTTTTGCCCTTTTGCATATCAATGTCCTGGAACTGAGGGTGATGCTTCTATCGTTGCAAGCATTTCACTCTATCCTTCCATCAGGGACTATTGCGATCCAATAAGTCAATATGTCAGTGGTCTGGTACATCAACAAACAAGGGGGCACCAGATCTTACCCATTATGCCTAGAGGCCTTGAGAATATGGCAAAGGGTGATAGCTTACAACTGCTTTTTAATTGCAGTGCACATTCCCAGGAGTTCCAACGTGATAGCGGACAAATTGAGCAAGTGCATTCTACAGCCTCACGAGTGATCCCTCAATCCTCTGATAGCGGCAAAAATCTTCAACTGCTGGGGCCAGCCTTGCTGCGACCTATTTGCTTCCCCAACCAATTACAAGTGCAGCAACTACTTTGCCCTGATCCCCCCTCAGGGACAGTCACCAAGGGATGCTCTAGTCCACGTTTGGCCCTTGGGTCTTTTTTATGCTTATCCTCCTCATCTCCCAATTTCTAAAGAAAGCATGACAGTTGAGCAAAGTGATCCTTATTGCTCCATATTGGCTTCAAGTCTGGTTTCCCTTCCTGTGGCCTCACCTGCTAGATCAACCCTGGATCCTCAATCCATCTCCAACGTTGATCTCCCATCTGCAGGGTCAGATTCACCCCAATCTAACAACCCTGAAACTGACAGCTTAGTTTCTCCACTTCCAATGCTTGTCAGACATGAAAACCTTTCGTCCCCTGTGCACAATATTCGTATTGACTCTTATAAATCGTCCACCAGACTAATCTATCTACTATTCATGTACATTTAGCTGCCATCTCAAATTTTCATACTGGCTTTCAAGATTCTTCACTTATGTCACACAGACTCTATAAGACTTTCTTGAAAAGGGTTATCCACCTAAAACTTCCCTTTAGAGAACCCGCACAACCATGGGATTTGGCTTTGGTTCTACAGGCTCTAACAGCTCCCCCCTTTGAACCTGTGTCTTCATGTGATGTAAAATATCTCTCTTGGAAAACTTTGTTTTTGATTGCAGTCACATCAGCCAGGCAATTGTCAGAACTCCAGGTCTTATGTATCAAGCCTCCCTATCTTATCTTCCATAAGGATTGGGTATCACTGAGAACTAATTCTACCTTTTTACCAAAAGTGGTGTCAGAGCGATCTATAAATCAGTCTATTGACCTTCCAGTGTTCTTTCCTAACCATTCTAACAAGGGAGAGTATTGCCTGCACTCTTTGGATGTCAATAGGCAATTACGATTTTATCTGGACAGAACAAAATTTACTCATAAATCTGACCAACTGTTTCTGGATTTTTCTGGACCTAGATTGGGTCATGTTGTATCAAAAGTTTCATTGGCTTCATGACTGAAAAATTGTATAACCTCTATCTACAACAAAAACAATCTCACCTTACCTCATAGAGTCAAAGCACATTCTACAAGATCTATGGCAACTTCAGCAGCTTTCCATGCTAAGGCTTCCTTCAATGATACTTGCTCAGCTGCAACTTGGGTCAAATCACATACCTTTATTCTTCATTACAAATTGGACTTGGCCTCCAGAGGTAGAGCTTCCCTTGGCTCCATGGTGCTCAGGAATGTCCTTCCATGAGGGCAACTCAGGAATACAGGTAGCTGAGGACTCTGTCCCATCAGTAAGGAATGAACGAAAATTAACAACATCAGATAAAGAAGTTATGTCTTACCATAACATTCCATCTGTGTTATTGATCTTCATTCATTCATTACTTCCCACCCTCCATCCCCCATCTGGAGGTTCTTGGTTGATCTCATGTCCTCCTTTCTTGTAGGTCTGTTATGACCAGAGGTAGCCTCTACTTTTATCTATCAACTTGCAAACTCGATCTGAGGTAACAAGGAGCAGAACATTCTGGGTAGGACCTTGGCTTGAGAGTTTTTAGCTGATGCGAGCTTGGTATTGGCCGGCTCGGTTTCCAAGGATGGAACTGATAACCCATCAGTAATGAATGAATGAAGATCAACAACACAGATAGAAGATTATGGTAAGACATAACTTCTTTTTACATTTGTCTGATGTTCAGACAGTTACATCTTTGGTTCTGTGAAGGTAGAAACATAAGAACATCTGATCGATTATTTGTTTCCTTTTCTAATTCATAATTAGGCAAACCAGTTTCTAAAGTGATTAAAGTGCCAAATAGTTGACTGATTTATTGTATTACATTTGTCTACAAAAAAGTGAGTTTACCTTTACCAAAACCACCGAAAACCCATTCCACAAGATCTATGGCAACTTCTTCAGCCTTTTTGTCTAGAACTAGATGATGATTGTGTAGTTGCAACATGGGCTAATCCTCATACCTTTATTACCTATTACAAATTGGATCTGGTCTCCAGGGGAAAAGCTGCCTTTAACTCAGCTGTGCTCAGGAATATAATTCCTTAGAGTCTTTCTGGGATTTAGGTAGCTGGGGACCCTGTCCTAACAGTTGAGGAATGAATGAAAATGACATCATCAGATAAAAAAGCACTCACCATAATGTTTCATCTGTGCTGTCCATTTTCATTCTTCCTCAACTTCCCTCCCACAAACCCACTTCCTTGCTTTACTCCTGGAAGATCGAAGATATTGGAGGAACCACTGTTCCTTTGTTTGAGACCCAGATTCTTTTATTTAATGTTTCTTAACTATTATACAGGTCTAAGGGCAGAAAACTAGATCTGAGGCATGTAAGGTGACTAGGACAGTTTGAGTAAAGAGAGGAGGTTGAGAGTTTTCATTGTTCTGCAAAATAGAAGAAGCATCTGAATTTGATCTGAGGGTAGGATCGGAACCTAACAGTTGAAGAAGAATGAAAATGGACAACACAGATGGAACATTATGGTGAGTACGTAACTTTTTTTTACCAAGTTGCGCTACTAAAGAAGTCATGCTGAAGGTGTCAGGGTAACATACATCAGAGGCATGTTATACATGGACAGAATGAAGGCAGAAAAGCAAAATAATAACTATAACCATGAGGAAATTGGAACACCCCAGACAGTCAACCAAGCATATCATTAACAAGCTGAGCAGTGGTAACAGTCAAACTAATGGCATGCATTACTCCATTTTGACAACTGCCACACAACTGTGCAGAAATATCTGTAAATTATTGCATAATTTGAACCGTATTTTGTCTATACAATGATATATGTAGGCATTGTGTGCTCTCTGCAACACATCAAGCATTGTACAACCACAAAAAGATAATTTTTCTTAAGTGTTATGTTTATTTC
Organism: Protopterus annectens; assembly: GCF_019279795.1. Lineage (NCBI taxonomy): Eukaryota > Metazoa > Chordata > Ceratodontiformes > Protopteridae > Protopterus > Protopterus annectens. Next base: position 532,358,341 of record NC_056750.1, on the reverse strand, counting down.
TGATCATATTAGACACTGGAAATGGGGCTATAGAAGATTAAAAGGGAAAGCAAATAGAGAGTAGAAAAGCAGGTGAGCAAATAAGTAATGAGAAGGATGGTGGGGGAGTAGGAGGAATAAACTTTTTTTGGTGACAGCTGCTCAAGTTTTTAAGAGAAGGGATAGTTGGGGAAGGAAGGAAGGATGGGGACATAAGGGGAGTAGGTTAGGTTGCAAGGAAAGACCGACAAGACTTCCAGGTTGTGGAATAACACAATGAGGGATAGGGAACACGGTGCTGAAGGAGACATCAACCAGAGTGAAGACAGTGGTGAGGGGAGGATTGCTAAACCAAAAGGGGCAGGCATGGATGCAAAAGAGAGGGGAACACTAAGTTGGGGGATAGAATTTGGTATTTGCAGATGCAGTCTCTGCCACCTGACACAGTGGAAGATTACTGGTCATCACTGGGTCCTAGCTCAGAAGGTGAAGGCAGTGCTGGGCAAGGACAGAACTCAACAATCGCCAGTCCATGGTCTGCATGTGGCAAATGTGTGTATCCAAACTCCTGTTGACGATTTTACCCACAGTGTCTACCAGCTTCCAATGGGTGACAAAAGTTTAAACTTCTCTCACAAAGCTACTGGTAGGTACCAGTGTACTAGCTTCCAGAACATGGCTATCTGACACAGGTAGGGCAGAAGTTGTGGAGGCAATTGTAGCATTCTTGTGTCAAGATGTCCTGGGTGCTTCAGCTGGTGATGATATTGCTGAAACCTGTGGGGGGGTCAAAAGGCATTGCTGATGTGCCACTTGCAGGTTACCGTGCTGTTGCATATAAAAGTAAAAAAAATGGAGAGAAGCAAAAAAAATATTTTAGAAGCCTATACACACACATATATATATATATATATATATATATATATATATATATATATATATATATATATATATATATATATGCATATGCATATGCAAGGGAGGCTTAACACAGCTACCAGACTCACATGCAGTACTACAGATAGCAGATTAATGGCTGCAGCTATTTAGCCAGACCAGTGTGTGCATGTGGTCAGCGATGCATTTTGATGTTTGAGAATGCTGTAACAAATTAATCATGTTGTTCAGGCAGGCATATTTTAATCACAGATGTTAGGCAAAGGGCAGACAGTTACATTGTAAGCTATGAAATGTCCGGCAAACCAATAATTTTTTTTTGGGGGGGGGGCGTTCAGTGGGCTAAACATTTTTTTAAAGTCTGTATTAAATTATCACTTAAAACATAGGCAAACATGCATTTATATAAAAGAAAATAAACTATGTTTACATGTCCACAGTTACAAATATTATGCATTGGGTCTATATTATCTTGCTGAAAGACATGTTTAGTGAACATGTATTTATCGGCAAATAAACAGCGAATGCTGAAATCAGCGAAATGCCACATCAGTGACTTTTTTTTCCCAGGGGAAAAAGTGCTTGGCCAACATCGGGGATTTGCCATTTTCCTCACTGTAGTGTGATCTTGGAGTTGGTATATTTAGTTGGGAGGGGTGTGGGGGCAAAGCTCCCCCCCACACTTTGTAGGGTTCGAAGGTTTGTGTGGTGTTTAGTAGGCCAAGCTCTTTTTTTTCCCTGGGGAAAAAGTCTCTGATGTGGCCTTTCATTGATTTCAGTGTTCGCTGTTTATTTGCTGATGAAGACTTGTTTGCTGAACACGTCTTTCAGCAAGATAATATAGACATGATGCATCATGTTGGAGTGTGGCCTAATGGTTAAGGTGTTTGCCTTACAAACACAAGGTACAGGGTTTGAATCTCACAGGGGATAACTGGCTAGGCTTAAAATGGCTTGCAAGGGCAGTTAGCCTAGTACTTGCCTATGAACCTATATCTATTCTTTTATGCAATTATCATCATTCCAACATTACATAAATTGCTCAGTTCCTGCCTTCCCATAAAACCTCATAATTCTTCCAAAAAATTATTCTGCATGTTTTCCCACAATGTCCATTTTTTCTATGTAATATGCTTGTACCCTTCTCTAATAGGTTCATAGGTTGGTACTAGGCTATCGGCCCTAGAGCCTGTACAAGTTTAGCCATAACAATTCCCTGGCTATTTCTTCCAACAATATTTACTTCCCTGGACCACTGTCTAGCAGGGTGACTGCCATGATTCTCAGGGTGAATTTCCTATCTCCCATCTGATCGTCAAGGTTCCTTTTGAAGAAGGCCAAAGAGGCGCTTTGCTTGACATGTATGGGCAGTCTGTTCCAGAGTCTGGGGAGTCTCTGGTTCAGGAACATATCCCTCCAGCATGTTTTGTTCATTGTGATGACAAGGTTTAAATCCCTGGAGCATGTGGCTCTGAGGGATTGGGATTTCTTTAAGTGTAGCATGTCCAACAGCTCTGGGTTTGACATGGACTTGTATGTTAGGCAGAGATCGCCTCTGAGTAGACGATATGCGACAGGGTATAGCTGGAGTTTTTTTAGATGGTCAGCACAGGGCATCTGCATTAGACCTGTGATTCTTTTAGTAAGGTATTTCTCCGGCCTTTCCCATTGTTGCAGATGTCTTGAGAGGTACATATCAAATGAGGCATTGTATTCTGTAATGGGTCTAATGAGGGATGAGTACAGTGGGACAATGACCTCCTTTTTTTATGGATGAAAAGCCCTTAGTGATGAGATGTGCCACATAGAAGGATTTTCTGACTGTTGTGGCGATGTGATTATAAAAGGTGAGACCACTGTCCACCTGTGTCACTAAGTCTCATCACACTTTTGCTGTTTAGTGTACTGCCACCTATGTGGTAATTCCCACTTCCAGTTTTGTTATCACTGTTATAATATTCACTACTTCTAATGCAATTGATTTAGACTTTGATTTCCATTTTCTAATAACTTCTTTTTTGGCAGCCACCAAAATTAACTTAAGGCCTTACTGTGCTTAGATAATTCAGATCCTGTTTCCCAGCTCAAAAAAATAATTTCCTTAGTTACATCCATTTACTCACCCAATATTTCTGACTGAGTACTCCTTAGTGAGCTTTTAAAGTCTGCTAACTCATTATGCTCCCAAAACATATGTTCCTAGTTACTACTTTCCTTCCCATCACACCTCCAGCATTTGCCATCTGCCTAAGGGAAACATTTTTGGAGTCTGCTTGGGGTTAAAATATACCTATGCAAACACTTCCAAGCAAAAATATCCTAAATTTTCTAGACTTTTTTGTACATTTGAGAGCCATAAATATGTCCTCCCTTTTGTTTCCTAAAGAATTGCTTATTCAGTCTCTCATTTCTAATTTCCTGTGATTGATTCCTATAGTTATTTTGTAATATTTTATTTTCCCTATTAATTACCCCTTTTTTAAACAGCAGCTTCTGTTCTAGATTTGACTAAAAAACTTTACCAGAGCAAGCCTTTCACTTAAGATTCCCCTATCCTTTTATCTTTGCCTATACTCTGATATCAATCCCCAGTAGGGAAGGTAGTCTTTAGCCTGCAGTCCAAATATCTTCTTGGTCTCTTCCCATTTTGTTAACTTTCCTTCTTTTGTTATTTGTTCCCAATACCTTGGTTCCTTTGCCAGATTTCTGCAGTAAATTCCAGTACCCTCAAGTCTATTGTCTGTATTGGCAAAATCCTTTCTCCATTCTTGTGATGGTTTACTTCTTAGAATACTTTCTGCTACTCTGTGAATATAGTATTCTGTGTGTCTGTTATTCTCCTTAAGGGATTTGCATCCAAAATCCTACTCTCTCCCTATTTCTTTAATTTCACCGTAGTGCTTCTTCATTCATTTCCAGTTTGAATTGTAGCCTTCTGCTTGTATAATGTATATGAGCCTTAACTGTGTATTTCTAAAATATCCCTTCAAATCAGGTAATCCTAAACCACCTTATTGTATTGGAAGGATGAAATTATCCCACTTGACCCTTGCCCTCTTCCCCCCTTCCCTCAGTAAAATCCTTCAACTCATTATTAATTGCTATCCACAACTTCTCCTCTGGATGATAAAAATATGCCTGAACTGTATATAAAATTAAAGGGACTAAAAACATTTTTACTGCTTGTATCTTGATATCCATATCCATAAAAAGTAACTTCCAGTGTCTTAATTTTTGCATTATCTTTTGCTTAGTCTCTTCCCACATATCCTTAGCTGCCATACCAGAATCCATTTTCACCCACCTCCTTTGGATACATAGTTTACAGCTATAGAATTTGCCTTGTATTCATTAATTTTATATCCTAAAAAGATTTGAAACTGTCAGAGAATGTTTCACAACACTGACATATCCTTTCCTGGTTCTATCAGGTACAAAATAATAAGGTCTGCAAATAAGCCAACATTTCTTGATTACCTTACAACACTGACATATTTTTTCCTGGTTCTATCAGGTAAAAACAATAAGGACTGCAAATAAAGCCAACATTTCTTGATTACCATACAAACTATATCACAAATCAAAAATGTTACCTTCCATGTATGGACCATGTACTGCATTGATACTACTGAACAGAAAAATATACAGGAAATGTTTTTCATGATCATATTAGTGTGTGTTGGGGGATGGTGGAGTGCAATTGAGCCCACTGACATGTCTTAATCAATGTTAGAGCAAGGACACTTTCCATGAAAATCCACTTCTCGATCTATACAGGAAGAAACATGAAAAACACTTATAACATAGTCATGCTAATACCGTTGACCTATGCCAGTACTGACAGATGTGGCACTAGTGCCTAAAAGTTATACATTATTTTTATTGCCTACTACCATTACTATTAACAGCCAGCAATTATTGTGAGAGTAAACTCAACTTAGCACTCTCTTAAGTGACCCAGTTTGCTCCCATACCTATATCTTTTCCTTTCAGTCTTTTCAAGTGCTAGAGACTGGCAAAGGAGGTCAGGTTTGCAATATTGCATGTCACTGTAATGGTGATAGCACTGTTACCCCATGTGTGGGATGCCAGTAACATGGGTGACAGCCTTGGCCAAACTATTCTAGGATTCATCCTTATACTGTCTCTTGATGTACCCCTCCTACAGGAGCCTTCAGCTGTACTCCTTATGAAGGATGACCAGAAGAATCTTGTACTCCTCCCCTCACCACCTCTGTACTCCAAAAGGAGTACTGCCCTCTACTTCTCCATATTGTCTCACTTTGAAGACTCTCGGAGAAAATTGCAGAGAGTTGGTGTCCAAAACAGTTGTCACATGTCCCATCTGTCACTAAATGATGAGCACCATATTTGCATAACAAATAGCAAACAGAAAATATAGGGTACTGCATAATTATCTTTCCAGTGGTACATAAAGGTGTGAAACATAGCATTTCTCCATCCTGGTGTATACTGTTATAAATGCATGCAATACAGTGACCCCATCTGAAGATGGTTAAATATGGAATGACAGTTCTCTCAACCCTAAAATAATTGGCTGCCTGCATGGAGCTGTCCTAATCTGCTCAGGTGTGTGCACAACATCATGTAGAAATCCCCACAATCTTTAATAGATATACTCGAGCAAATTGAGTGATTCAAAAACAATAACGAGATGAGCCCTAATTAGCATAATCAGTGTGCACAGAGGGGTGAAAATACACAATATGAGTGTGACGAAAAGCACGGGGCCTCATCTCACAAAGGGAGAAAACTTCTACAACTAGCATGTGAATCCTGCTTAGGATGTTTTTGAAGAAATATTTATTTTCAAGAAAACAACTGCTTAAATAAGATAAGTGCTACATTTTTACCCATGTATTTCTTTGCATAATGGTAGATTTTGGTATGTACTTTAAGTTCTGTAAGAAATGTTAGTTTATCAGTAGTTGTAAACATGTTGTCGAAAAAGGTATTAAGGGCTACACTGCAAGTGTACTAAATGTAGTAGCATGCAGGATTGTTAGGGTAGATTATAGACATATCCCTAAACTCCTATTGAGAGTAAGTTGAAAGGTTAATAATGCCATACCAGGATTGTGGACTATGTATGTGTTGGTTTGCAAAATCCATTGAAAAGGTGAAAGAATCGGACAAATGAGGTTTCTGTAAAAAAGAACTGGAAACAAAAACATATCTTGTTCCTAGATGTGATATACTTATGACAGAGGGTCTATATACTAAGAGGCACAATAATGTAGCAAGACTGTTGCATTGGGGATTGTGCAAATATTACAGTACAGACGTAGCTGAGAAGTATTGGAAGCATGGACCACAAAGCATTATAGAGCATGTTGAAGGTATATATCACATGGGATCACCGATTACCAACAATTCAAAAACCAGATGTGAGAAAAACAGATATAGTTTCCATGAAAAAAGACAAAAGTAGCATCGATTGTTGAAATTGCTACACCCAATGCTTACAGTGTCTTATGGACAGAGACCCTCAGAGTTATAAAATATCAGGATTTGCAAGCAGAAATGACGGCAATGTGGAAGAAAGATACCCAGACATTTCTAACAGTAGTAGGAAAAATGGGCTAACAAAAAACAATTTACATTCATATTTACATATACTATTAATACATGTAACCCCTATGAATTATAGAAGGAGGCAATTGTGGATACATTGTAGGTACTCAGAAGAACACTCTTGGCTTACATCAAGACTGAAACAATACTAATTTCATGAGCTCTAATCATACTCTGACTTTTGAAATGGATCCATTCTCTTCATGGTATTAGAAACCCAAAAGACTTGGAGAAATTAAACACATTTATTTTCAATAGCAAAAAATAATGAAGGTTAGGGCGATACACAGCTCACAGATGATGTTTCCAATGAATCCAACATTCATGAGAGACCACAGCAAATAAAATGTGATTCAATGAAACGAGGCAATAGGCAAGTCCAAGGAGAATAAAAGCTCAGTTTTAATCCAAATAGTAAAAAACAGAGTTAGCGCTTTCACCTTTCGGCTTCATCAGACTCAGTAAAATAAGAAAAATTACAACATCTTAAATATCTCTTAAGGCGGGAAACGCTAATGAAATAAAATAATTAGCACATTAAACAAGCAATTAGTGCATTATTTAAATCTCAAAAGGAACTAGGTGAAAGACTAAAAGAGAACAGCAACACTTGGCAAAATACAATTAGACCATAGAATAATGTAAAAATAATAATAAAACATAAATTAAGTTCCTAAATTTGCACATTATAGTATAACTACATAAAATGAAGTGGTGCATACAATGAAAACATACAGAAATATAAAACATATAAATATGTATGAAGCATATATATATATATATATATATATATATATATATATATATATATATATATATATATATATAAATGCACTAAAATCTTAGAGCTAGAGACATATCTGCTTGAATGACTAAAAAAACTAAAAATATATATATATGCAGCTATTATATAATCCCTCAATTATATGTTTTTAATTTCCTCATTCTCAAAAAAGGCTTTAAGAACAATTTAGAATTCAAGCCAGGACAAACATCAGATCTAAATCTCATAATCCACACATTCTCTCTGCTCTCAGTTATAGTCCTAATATCACCTCCTCGACTAGTCACATTAATAATTTCTACGATCCTAAAGTTAAAAACATGAGTGTCATCTGTATCCAATACATGTTTGGCCAATGCATTAAGCTTATTCTTTACTCTGATATTATATAGATGTTCTCGTATCCTGTCCCTCAAACACCTGTTCATCTTGCCAATGTAAAAAGACGAGCAGGCATTACAGAAAGCTAAATATACTAAATCCCGGGACATACAATCACCTCTAACCTTGAATAGATAGGGAACTGAAGTGACAGGATGTATGAAAATGTGGTCAAGGTTAATAAAATTGCAAAAATTACATTTCCCACACTTCCTAGTACCAAATGTAGTCAATGTGGGTATATTGGTGTGAATATGTTTATCACAGAGTAGTCTCTTAATGTTGCCCTTGTTCTTGTATCTAAACCGTGGAACATCACCAACACCTCCTTTAATGTGTGGGTCAACCATGAGAATGTTCCAATGTGTTCTCACTATGTCCTTAATAGCACCAATGTCTTTGGTGTAAAACATTGAAAAAGCAGGAGGACTATCTGATGAATGAACAACGTCAGTGGAAGAACCAGATGGAGGACACACTAAGTGGCTGTCGGAGAAAAATGGAGCAGCTGCTCCAGACCTCAAGACATTGAGTCCAGTCATGCCACTCAAAATATCAGTGGTGGTATATCCCCTTGAGGTAAGTCTATGATCTAAGTCAGAAAGGTCGTGAAGAAAACCAGCCTCAGTAGGATTGTACCTGGAAATCCTCATACTCTGCCCTTTAACTATGTTATTGTACACAAAACCAGGGTGCATACTATGACGATGTAAGATCGAATTCCTGTGGCAGGGTTTCCTGTAGACCCCAGTGTTAATGGACCCATTAGCAAGTCTCTCAACATAAACATCCAAAAAGGGGATTCTAGTAGAAGACATTTCATAACTCAGCTTGAGGTAATCAGTACAATTATTCAAATATGATGCAAAAGCTATAAATTCCTCTTGTGGGCCTATCCAAAGCAGGAAAAGATCATCAACAAAATGTCTATAGAAAGAAACATATTTCGTAAAAGATGTGTGACAAAGCATGTATCTGGATTCCCATTCAGCCATAAAAAGGTTGGCGTAGCTATTGGCACAAGAAGTGCACAGCATGGCCAGCCTATGCATAGGTAAGCACAGACTGGTGTTTTTGCATGCATCAGTTTTACTGATGCATATTTGCCTAACTCTTGTATAGATATATTAAACATAAATGCAGTCCACTACCTCTTTGCCAGTGCCACAACATACTGTGTCTGCCTCCATCTGGCATGCTCATCCCCCACTGGTCACTCCTCTGCTGGCTCCTTATCTGTTTCGGCTTATATTGCCTGTGATGCTGGGAAGTGCTGGCCCTGACAGTAGTAGAGAAGAGTCCCCTTTGAGGCCTTTTTCCTCTGGCTGTATCTTATCCAAGGTATTTCCTCTTCGGTTTTAGGACTGCAGGTTAGCCTGGTAGTCTGGACGGGTGTCCTTAGATGAATTTCTATGGTGTTAGCTCTACCAAACGAGATCTGGGTATCTAGCGCCTAGCATTGTGGGATATGGGGAGACCTCGAGCCAGTAAATAGCTCTTGAGCTTTAGTAAACGGCTGAGTCAGAGTGCTGAGGATCGGCTCCAAACCCAACCAGCAAGAAAGAAGGCGAGAAGATGACAACTAACATGGAACGTTTTTTTTAGTTTCGCTATGAAATACTTGCACCACATGAGCATTCTAAGGACTGCAGTTTTTTTTTAACTCTAAAATTTTCTCCATATGTTGTCCAGTCTCAAATAAAATGTTACAATATATTTCTTTAGGGTCTATATTATATGAACAAAAGTTCATATAAGTGAACACTCAATGACCAAAAATCCAGGCCATCAAAAACAATATTGAGGGGCTGTGCCCCCTCAACCCCTGCTAAATATATATTCCAACTCCAAGATCACACTACAGTGAGGAAAGGGCAAAAACTCCAAATCTTCACTGTACTGCGATCCCACAACACGTTCTTCCATGTCTGGGAGTTTCACTCATTAGAGCGTTTGCTTATATGAACTTTTGTTCATATAATATAGATCCATTTCTTTATTATTGTGAATGGAAGCTCTTGCCTCTTTGGGTATTTTTTTTTTTTTTGCGTTTTTTGACTGCTGCATACAGAAGTCAAGCAGGATGTAGAGGCAACACACAGACCCTTATGCTCTCTGTGAGCATCATATCACAAAAGAGATTTTGAGACTCCAGCCACCAAGTTAAATACTTCTTGTACAACCATGTAAAGCTTGTCATTAGGATTGTCTTCCACTAAATCCCTGATTATTGCATTATCTCTTCTGGCTTTACCAAAATGTGAAATAAGGTTTTCTTTTATGCACCAGAATGTATAAAATAATTAAAAGGAGCATAAAATAAAATAAGTGGATTTAATTATCTGTGTTAAACCACTAATGTAAATAGGAAAAGTCTACATTAAACAGCAAGGGACATAAAAATAAGCAACATGACTCCTGAGTAGCACTTTATTATGACAATCTTACAGGTTGGCAGCCCTCTTATTCATTTACAGAAAAGCATAATTTCAGACTCTGAAGAGAGTAGTTGATATTCTTCAATTGCAGTTTGCAAACTGAAGTGCATAACGGAGCTATCTCTTTAGTATACTCACAGTCAGTACTACAGAAGCTCACAAAGTTAACTTAGAATTCCCCAGGATAAGTAATACTATTATGAGGTATAGTAGAGGCCTGCAGCCTTAAGTTATAAAAACCTTTATCATTAACTATTTCATTACTTTTTCACCACATGAACTTTTATCTGTCATTCGTCTTGAAATTGATCAACAATATATTTTTTATTATTTTGTGTATACATTGAAAAAGTGGAGATCTTGGGCATTCAAATTGCTGATATGTATGATAATGCACTTTAGCAATTTATGTAACCATATTTTTTTTCCATAGCTCAGTATATGAAAATGCTACAAATCATGAGGTAAGTTTGACATGCTCTCCAGATGTATATCACTGTGAGATGTTAGAAACTTAGATTTAATGGAAGCAGAAGTATTGCTGATGTCCCCAAGTTGCCAGTAGAAAATAGTATATTAACTATGATTTTGATGACTTGACATTTGCTTTTCATACAGATAAAATCTAAATCATATAACTCATATTCAAAGCTGTAACTCGCAACCCTTATTCAAAAAGCTATGCAAACAAACACTTATAAAGCAAGGCAATAGCCTGCATGTTTGTTATTACTTAAGGACCATAAATATCCCAAATCTGTATCTGTTACTCTCACATTAAGCCTTTAATGCTCAGCATTGCTAAGTTAATCTTGCAAACTGATTAGCTCGATACAGTCGAAGCTCATTCTACATACCCATTTCTAGTTATGTATCCACTTAGCCCACTCAACATGCCTCTATCTAGAAGCCAGCTGTATCCTGTCTCTACTCTGTAGGTATTCATCCTTTCTATGATTCCACCCCGTTTACCACCCATGTTTTCTCTTTTCACTCCCTACTTTCCATTCTGTTGCTCTTCTACTCTACATATGATTCAATTTTTATCAGTTATTCTCTGTCCCTTTAAGTTGGCTGCCTAATTATTTCTCTTTCTTTTAGCTAAAACACCATGTCCATTGTACGCACTTTATCTAACTGTCCTTTTAATCCTTCTGCCTATCCCAGCCTTCTTATCCCCACCTATACCAATTAGCCATTCTTGACCAAAATTCCAGCTTGTTTCACTTGACATATACACTCCTTGTATTCATCTGATATGTTTTCCTAACTCTCCTCATCATCCTACCCATCTGCCACACATTCTCCCCTTCTAGTACTAAATTCACACCAGTATTACCTCTCACACTTTGTTTTCCCCTCACTGTTGTACCTAGAGTGTTTCCATTTAAAAATTTTATTAGAGTACTGCAGCATCTTCAAAACCCCTGACATATTAAATAGAGTTCTTACCATTCACTAATCTTTCTCCTTGCCTTCATCTTCATCTTCCCTCTATCTAATCTAATAAAGGTAACTATGTAAAATGTTCCTAAACTATTATAGGATGATAATCCTCCATCTTATATCTTCAAAGTCTGCCATTTCTTCTCATCACTGAGTATTCCCTTTCCATAATCTGTTGTAATGTATAAGCACCAGTCTGTTATAGAGATTGTATTCATATGGCATATTATGTATATATGTCATCTGTATGCATCCATAAATCACTCACCACATACTCAATTACGGATTCATGTTAACCATTGTAGATCATTTGAGATTTTCATCCACCATTTTTGTAAACCAGTTATATAATATCATATCAGCATGTTACTGTGTGATATGCTAATCAATGTCTGTAAAAAATGTATGTAATATTCCCTTATTCTTCATGTTGCACTGTTTATATTGTTATGGAGCTTCCTGCTGGATATCACTTTTAAATGGACTTTTACCCAATTAAACTGTCCCAGTCAGTGAAATTAAATTACTTCTAAAGAGTTTGGTAGCCTTATATCAGTCAATTTTTATGCTTCTACAGAGCAAGTCAAGCAAAATGACACTGGTGTTGTGTCAGTTTATCATCTACCTTAGCCATATATTTGAGTAAAGAATCTTACATTAACTCAATGCAATTATTTTTGTCATTCTTTGTCTTGTGATGTATTATGCCTCCTAGGCTGCTGCCTCCTCAGCAAAAGAAGTGGAATTCTTAACTCAGTTAAAGGTAAGACTTTCTGATGCATTTTGTGTCATATGCATGAAAGGTGGTGATGTTTATAAAATGGACAAATGTGGCTTTAATATAAAGTGGACAGTAAGCCATAAACAAGCATGTCACTGTACAGTTATACAGTTACTTTGCATACACACACGCATGCACACATTCACATGCACACACATATACATGTATGTAGATATATACACAAATGTTATCTCTCAGGACTCTGTCCTTCATCCCCACCTCTTCAGCATCTACTTATTTGATGTGAAAGCAAAAGAAAGGTCTATGGCTAAAAGTTTGCAGGTTACTCTAAATGGTGTGTTGTTACTAACTCCTCCACAGATATCAATATCCTCAAAGAGGGGCTTGCAAGAGCTAATGCTTGGTGTACCAGCCATCACATTAATGCCAACTATTGTGGTGTAGCTGCCTTTAGGAAACAAGTCAATCCAACTAATTTTTTCATAATTAGGGATGGTACTTAATACAGTCATTAGAAATGTAGGTACTCATCAACAAAAACTAGTTTTCAAACATGTATTTGTTATTGGTATTATATCCTTCGACCTTCCTTAATTGATTGCCAAGGATATATATTCCAGGTCCACCAATATCCCCACTATTTGTTCTCTTCAGGCCAATCATAAAATACAGTCCACTATTTGAATGTACCCTTCCAAAAGCCTTGCCCAGCTACGAAGACTGCAATGTTTTGTAGCAAAAATAAATACATACATAAAGGATTAAAGTCCCTTACCTATCTTTAGAGTCTAAAAACCCCTATCATATTTCACTACCTTGCACTGACTCCTACATGCTGATCTCTGCCTTACCTTCTTTGTAATGAAATATCGTGTTCTACTAGACTTCCTCCATCTCAGAAATAATGGTAATATTAAAAAACATTACCTTCAAAGTACTCAACTTTGATCATAACATAACAGGACCTCTTGGGTTTATAGGTTGCTTGGTCAAAGACACCCCTACCAGTAGAGTAAGCTATCTTTGCATGTAAAATAATCTAATGCATTGGCGTCCTTCAAGCTGTGCCTTGATTATTGCAAAAGTACTCACAAATCTACTCTTGGGCTAAGCAGTACAGCTCTCATTGATCAGAGTGGCAAATCTACCCCTAAGCTCCATGCAATGCATGGGTAGGCTCTATGTGGTCTGCAAGAGCCTATAGCTTGTGTACTTATATATATATCTCATAGCCTCTTGTCCAGGGATGAGGAATAACACAGAGAGTCCAGAACCACAGCTAGGTAGGTCATCTGACATCCTGGGCAGTCGTCAGACTGGTGCCACCATAAACTCAAAGTTGAATACCAAAAAATAAGTAAGTCAATCAATCAATCAACTAATTAAGTAATTAAAAAAAGTCCTCAAACTCAAGCTGAGTTGATAAACTGCAACAAAAGATCATGCTGCAGTTACTGACACACTAAGATACGAAGTACATCCCTTTTAAAATCTGTAGTATCACACACGGCTTCTTAAATGAATGCCAGTTCTCTACTTGCAGCCTGTTGACAACTGCCAATCATGTCACATAACAGCTTTGACCTTTGACACCACAGTTATGTCTCTGTAACAGTCTTAAAGTTTATAATTGAAATATTAACTTTACTGTCAGGAAAAGTAATCACAGACAAAGGATTGTTCCTTCACTTTAAATATACACTGGGGGCTCATTTCAGCAGCTCACAACCAAAATATTGTTCTTGTAGCAGAGACTTGGCATAAACAACAGTCTTTAAACAGTTTAAGTATTTTAAATAAAATCCAAATAATTTCTCTTAAGATGATCAGGCTTTAAGAACATAAACTAGATTGCTGGTTGAAAAAATTAAGACTTGAGCCCACACACACCTCATATAGAAAAAATACACCAGTACCATTCTGTTTTGTCATTGAAGGTGTGATGGAGTTTCATGACCTTGCCTAAGTCCACAACTTTGATAAATTGCCACTTCAAAAATGTTCAGCATCCCTCTGTAGTTCAAATATCCTGATATGAGACAGTTTTTTTCTTTTCAAAATTCTCAATTTATCTGGTACAAAATTGCAATTTATCAATTTTTCTTGAAGCAGTTTCAGTCGGCAGTCAGCACAGGGGGTAGTCCTTTCTCCTAACTATGGTCTCTTTTCAATATCTCCTTAGTACCCATACTATGGGTTCTTCTTCACTATAAGCAGTTTCTTCAGTTGTCCACAGAAGAATCTCTATTATTTAAGTGAACATTCAATATTGTGAATGCTGCTTTATCAACAGGTAAATGTCAAAAAGGCCAAATCCTGAAGACATGGAACAGCGATTTTTTTTTCCTAGGGGAAAAAAAATCACGGGGCCATTTTTGGGACTTACAAAGCATATAAATGTCAAAGAAATATTAGCAGTGATTCGGGCATTAAAAGTTCTTCATCATTTATGGTTTTGAGATCCCGTTTAGTGGTCACAGGCATCACAACAGTCATGTGGTCCTGAACAAACAGGCGGGAACACAAGGTTATATCCTCTTTGCCAGATGGCAGTGATAGCCTGGAAGCTAAGCTTTCAGTATTATTTGATGCTTTGGGCTACATATGTCCCATCAGAGCTAAATATAGTGGCAAAGTGGCAGTGGTCACAGGCAATACAACAGTCATGTGGCACATAAACAGACAAGAGGGTACAAGGTTATACCCTCTTTGCTGGTTGTCAGTGATGGCCTGGGAGTCAGCCTTACAGTATTCTATGATGCTTCAGACCACATATATCCCGTCAGAGCAAAATATAGTGGCAGGCAGACTAAGCAGATCCTGGACAGACCATCATGAATAGAAACTCAGGGCAGAGGTATTCCAGAATTTGGTCCAGATGTGGGGAATATTTCAAATAGTTCTGTTCACCTCCTTTCAAAACAGACAGTTGGGAAAATTCTATTCACGATATTCTTTGCAGCTATGCTTGGAGGACAGACACATTCTCATTCTTTTGGATGGAAATGCTCCTTTATGCATTTCTACCCTTTCACTGATACCAAAGGTAGTTTTGAAGATTCAGAAAGCATTACCAAAGATCATTGTGGTGACAGTTGTGTTGCAGGTATTACAGTATGTATAAGATAGGCATTAGTGCGAGACTTTCAAGATGGCTGCACATCACATAACTTAATTCCTGCTCCCCTAGTGTGAAAACAGAAACTCAGAAGAGAGAGACAGTAAACTTGTATTTTTGGGTAATTTTCAGTAACTGTCTAAAAAATGCACTGCCTGGATGCCAGCAAAAAATAAATTTGGAGAATCTGAAAGAAAATCAATCATAAAAAGTGAGGAAAAACATTGACTGGGAAGAATTCTCCATCAGTTCAACAAAAAGCAGCGCAAGCTCCAGCTTTGGTGCAAGACATGACTTCCAATAACTTAGAGGAAAAAATAAGTCAAATGTACAGAGCTTTTTAAAATAAAACACTGATGGACTATATCAACTCAAATAACAAAAGGCTAGAAAAAAATGGAAGAAGCTTTAAACAGATACTCAGATGAAGGGGTAAAACTGTAAAAATCAGTGGTCGAGATGAAGAAAATGCTGACCGAATATGAAACTGCTCAAGAAGAGATGTTTCAAAAAATAATAGAATTAGAGGACAGAGCACATGGGGAAAACCTGAGATTTTCTGCTGTACCAGAGAAGCTAGAAGGAGCAGACTGTATTAATTTTATGAAAGCACAAATAAGTGACTGGACTGGTATTCCACAGTAGGAGTTGTAATTGAAAAGATAATACAAAAGCTGAGAAACTGGAGTCTTTATTATATGGATATGGATAGCAAGATATAAGCAGTTAAAATGTTTTTAGTCCCTTAAGTTTTATACATGGGTTAGGCATATTTTTTATCAACTCGAGACGTAATTGATAGGAAGATGGCAAGAGTCAAGTGGGATAAACTGATTCTTCCATTAGAATAAAATGGGTTGGGATTATCCAATTTGAAGAGGTATTTCAGAGCTACATAGTTAAGGCTCTTACACATAGCACAAGCAGAAACCTTTAATTTGAAATAGAAAGGGATGATGATGATGAAACATGGAGAAGCTCAAGAAACAATACTTGTGTATTTTTATAACCCAAATAGAAACCAAAGAATTTTTTCTCAGATAGACAGCAAATGTTGGAGGTGTGATAGGAAAGAAAGAGGTAATTGTGAACATATTTTTTGGGAATGTAATGAGATTGCAGACTTTAAAGATTCCCTGCAAACTACTCCATCATAGATACTGGGTGAGCAAATTGGTGTAACTAAGGAATTTTTTTTTGAGCTATGATGCAGAATCAGAATTGTCTAGACATAATAAGTCGCTGCTGAGTCTAATTATGGTAGCTGCCAAAAAAGCAATTACTAGAAAATGGAAATCAAAGTCTAAACCAACAGTAATTGAAGTAGTGAATATAGTAACAGAGATAAAACAATTGGAAATTGGATCTTTAGAAAAGGGTAGTAGCAAATTGCATAGAAAAATATGGGAATTGTGGGAACAATACATGCAGAGGAGGAATAAGGTTTAAAAGACAGCAGGATTTCAATGAGCAATATAATGTTTGACAATGACTGGATAGATTATAAGTGATGTATAATGTTCGCAAATAAAATTATGTCAATATGATTTGTTTTCATTTATATAAATGCATGATTGTCTATGTCATATGTAATAATTTAATAAAGATGTTTCTTGCTTAAAAAAAGAAAGAAATGATCATTGTATTGACCCCCTTTAATCGTGGAGAAGTTGGTTCTACCTTTCAATGGAATTGGCCAAGGGCAGTTTTCACAATCTTCCTCATACTCTGGATCTGCTAACACAATGTCAGGAGTGACTGGTGCACCCCAACTTGGAGAAGTTGTACCTGACAGCCTGGATGATTATATCTTGATGCATTTTACTTGTTCCATGAGGATGTGCAGCAGGTATTGAAGGAGGGAAGAAATCCTGAAACTTGTTCTATGAGGATGTGCAGCAGGTATTGAAGGAGGTAAGACATCCCGAAACTTATTCTATGAGGATGTGCATCAGGTATTGAAGGAGGCAAAAAAGTGCAACTAGAAAATCTTATGTTTGCATGTGGAAGAGTTTTTCTAGATGATGTCTAACTGATAACAAAGGACACTTTATGGTCTCTACTCCTCTAGTTTTGAAAAATGTCTGTGAGCTTAACAATGGTTTATTTTATGCATTTATCAAGATACATTTTGGAGCCATTTCAGTTTGTCTGCCTATGGATCCCCTCTTTCATCTCTCTATGAAAGTAGTTTTGCAGTTGAGACCCCCTCCAAAGCAAATTCCTCCTCCTTGGGATCTCAACTTTGTTCTTGAAAATTCACAATAGTTCCTTTTGAACCTGCTTTTCAGGCTGATTTAAAGTTCTTCACTTGGAAAATTGTTTTGCTTATTGCTCTGGCATCTGCAAGGTGAGTCTCTGAGCCATAGGCTCTCATGATGGGCCAACCATATCCAATTTTCCACTTCAGGTTTGTTTTTCTCACAGATTCATCTTTCATGCCAAAGTTGTTTCTGAATTTACTCTGAATCAAGCCATCAGTCTCCCAGTTTTCTTTCTAGAACTTAAAACAAGGGGAAGAAGATTCTGTATACCTTGGATGTGCGCAGTTAACTCAGGTACTACCCTGACAGAATGAAACCCTTCAGGAAAGCTGAACAACTGTCTCAAATCAAATGATTGCTTATTGGTTGTCCTCTCCTATTGTTTTTGTCACTTCCACCGTGTAAATCTGTTACAAGCAAGGTTAAGGCACATTCCATCAAGCCTTATCCTCTTCAGTTGCATTATTGGAAAGGTGTGGATTCCAGAAATATCTTAGAGGCAGCAACCTGGTCATTTGTTCATACATGCAAATCACTACAAAATGGATTTTTCTCAAGTTCCAGAGTAGGCTGTATGAGGACCATTCTCCTGGACCTCCTGGATCCTTATCCTTCTTGATCCCAGGTGGAGTAAATTTTAGGAATCTATCTATATACCACTGAGGCAGTGTGAATAATGAACATTGTACTGTTGCTGAAGTCCTACTTGTAACAGTATGTGCTAACACATTTCATACTGCCTCAGTAGCAGCAGCCAGCCACCATCCTTCTTATTTTATATATACTTTGGTTGTATCCAACCTTGTTGTGTTGTTGATTGGCTTTGGTAATGTGTGCTGGTGTTTTTGGTTATGAATGGGTTGTTATCTGCCAACTCTTGCTTCTGGTCCTTGTTGGTTCTTCTTACTTAAAACTAAAAGCCTGAACAACTGACTTTCTGTGACAGGAGTTAAGTTTCCCATAATGGGAGGGGCTTAGCCAATCCCATATCACAGGGAGTCAGAGGAGGCAATTCTGAGCTCTGGAAAGCTGTCAATGTGGGTTTGTGCTGGTATAGAGTCTATATGACACTAAGGCAGTCTAAAATTCAAACATCTACTGTTACAGGTAAGTAGGACTTCTACAACTGTACTGTATACACTAAATTATTGTGCTCTGAAACTCTGAAAAGTATAAATGTTGTGTGTGGGTGTGTGTCTGTGCATTTGGTGTTTTTGACTTGCACGTATGTTTCAAATGTATGATATAGTCTATGTTGTGGAGGAAAACATATGAGTGGAACCTTTTGTGAAGTATAATAGTGGTAAGTATGGTTAAGAATCAGAACACACGTCTGTGTAATGGTGACCTCAGAATTAGTGTGTTAAAGTATGGTGCTTGTAGAATACCCCACCTCTTATGGTGTCTTTCACATGAATTAATGTGCATCTGTGTGTCTTTGTATGGAGAGAAGAATAGCAGTTTGAAAAACAAATGCTCAAAATGTACACTTTGTCAAAAATATATTCTTTGTGGTAGCTTCATGGTGGGTATCAGCCATCTTTTCTTCAATGTTCAGGAAACTCTCAGCTACTTGCTTTAAGGTGGTGGGAAAAACAAAAATCTCCTTCATGAGGACTGCCATTTGGACTGCCATAAATGCAGGTTTTCTTCACACTGGCCATAGACCCAAGAGTGTATGTGGGAATGTATGTTTGTGTGTCAATTAGTGTAGAATGTGCGTTAATATGGATGTCTCAGCAAAGATGGATTCCAGCAATTCACATTCACAAAGTTCCAAGGATGTCAAGCATGTGTGTGAGTATACTTATGCACACATGTGGCATGTTTACACCTGTGTAGCTACCTGCATTCCTATAAGCACGTAATAATTTGTGTGTGTGTGTGTGTGTGTGTGTGTGTGTGTGTGTGTGTGTGTGTGTGTGTGTGTGTTTCTAATATGTAATATGCTTTGTATAAATCCTAGAGACCTGAGTCCTGACTTATTAAAAATAGATAGACTAGTTGGATTTATTTTGCCAATATTCAATGCAAAGCTGAGATTAATTTACAGCCTTTCAGAGCTGAAACAAATTGTTCTATGAGTATGTATTTAAAAAACTCCCAATAAAAAAACAGTCTAATTTGATACACAGGACTGCTTAATGAATTATCCAGTTATTACTCATCTCACTCAAGGTAATCATCTACACTGCCCACTAAAAAAACTCTTTGTGAATGCCCCAAACGGCTTAATTAGTAATGGTCTGGGAGAAAAGCGTGCACATAGCCTAACAGTTCAGATGTCAATGAGAAAAACACAGTGGTGCAGTGGTTTGCATTATCACCTCACAGCAAGAGGTTCTCTGGTTTGATTCTCAGCTGGGGTGCCTTCTGTGTGTAGTCTGCATATCCTCCCTGCGTTCGTGTGGGTTTCCTCCCACATTAGAAAGACATGTTTCTGGAGCGTTTCTCCCTGGGCCTCCACTGAAAATTGGCTTGTTCCAAGTTGGACTTTACTGGTTCCAAGTCAGATTTTCACTGTAAAAAATAAGTTATTTACTTACCATAACATTCCATCTGTGTTGTCAAATCTTCATTCATCCTTGACAGATGGGCCCAGTTCTGATATCGGAACAGACTCGGCCGTTACTACTGCTAGTACCAGCCAAAAACTCTTGAACTTTACCTCTACCCAGAATCCCTCTCTCTGTTACCTCAGATCGAATATGCAGAAATGATATAGAAATATGTAAAACATATGTACATACACACACACACACACACACATATATATATATATATATATATATATATATATATATATATATATATATATATATATATATATATATATATCTATATCTATAGACAGATATACAAATATATACAGATACTTAAAAGGTAGTTCAGGAGGAAGCCTTATTTACTGTGCTTAACACAACATTTGTATATGGTCGCTTAGATCCACTCCACCAAAAAAATCTTTTAGGTTGGGGGTAAAGGGGGGGGGGAGTCAAGGATGAATGAAGATTTGACAACACAGATGGAACATTATGGTAAGTACATAACTTCTTTATCTGATGTTGTCAAACTTCATTTCATCCTTGAGAGATGGGACAGAGTCCCCAGCTACATAAGTTCCTGGGTAGAATCAGAGAAGGACATTCCTGAGCACAGTTGAGCCAAAGGGCAATCGTCCCCTAGAGACCAGGTCCAATTTATAATGAGTAATAAAGTTATGGGAGTAAGCTGCTGCACATATTGTCATCCATTGAAGCGCTGGACTGAAAAACAGCTGAAGTGGCTATAGACCTTGTAGAATGTGCTTTGACTAGTTTGGCCAAGGTTAAATTATTCTTGTCATAAATGAATAAACTGTAGTCTTTCAGCCACTTGGAAAGAGTAATTTTGCTTACTGCTTTGCCCAACTTTGCACTAGAGAAAGAAACAAATAATTGACTGGATTGTCTTATGTCTTTGGTCCTACAAAAATAGACCTGTAGTTGTCTGTGGACATCTAAAAGGTGCAAGGCGCTCTGTTCTTTATTAGAATGGTTAGGGAAGAAAGCTAGTAAATCAGTGTTGTGGTTCATGTTTGTGATACAACCTTGGGTGAGAAGGAAGGGTTAGTTTGCAAGGATACCCTATCCTTGTGCAAAACAATGTAAGGAGGCTTGGATGATAAAGCCTGGCTCTCTGAAATCCTTCTGGCAGAAGAAATGGCTAGCAAAAAGTGTGTCTTCCAGGATAAAAACTTTAGGTCACAATCCATAGAGGGTTTAAAAGGAGAATGTGTCACTGCCTGAAGAACTAGGTTCAAATGCCAAGGAAGTGTTGGGTCCTTGAATGGAGGTTTTAGCAGAAGAGTGTCTCTTAGAAATGATTTACAAAGGCTATGAGAGGCTAAGGAACGTTCATCCACACCATTATGAAAATTAAAAATAAAACAGCCAGTTGTATTTTGATAGTGGAAGGAGAAGATCCAGAATTAAACACAGAGGCTAAAAAGTCTAGCGCATGTTCTATGGAAACTGTAAAAGGATCTATTTGTTTTTCAAGAGCCCAAAACATGAATCTCTTCCATTTGCTGGTGTACAGCTTTCTATTGGAAGGTTTGTGAGCAAATAAAAGAATGTGGCATACTGGGGAGAAAATATTTGGATTCCTGGCAATTAATGGAACTGGAGGAACCATGCAATTAGCTTGAGGTTCAAAATGTCTGGGTGAACAAGACCATCCAAATGGGACAGGATATCTGGCACTGGGTTCAGAATCAAGGGCTGTTGAGTTAGGTGAACCCAAAGAAAGGGGAACCAAATCTGTTGAGGCCGAATGGGAGCAATGAGGATCACTAAACTCTTCAACCTGTGTGCTTTCTGTAAAAGGTTTGGAATTAGGGGTATAGGTGGAAAGTTATACAGATCATCAGGGAGCCAATTATGGAGAAGGGCATCTCTTGGTGACTCTCCCGAAGGGTGGTGTTAGGGCAAAGTAGTTGTTGCATTTGTTGTTTAGGAGGGATACGAAAAGATCACAGCAAGGTTGACCTCAAAGATGGAAAATCATTTTTGCTACTTTCAGACTGAGAGACCACTTATGAGGCAGAAGGATACATCTGCTCAGCTTTTCCACTATCACGTTGAAACTCCCTAGTATGTGCATTGCTATTAGAAAGCGGTTGGAAGAAATCACCCACTGCCACACTCTGAGTGCTTCTCGACATAACGGATAAGACTTGGTTCCTCCCTGTTTGTTGATGTACCAAACTACTGACTTGTTGTCCGTTTGAATTGAAGTAGTCCCTTGAGGAAGAGATGTCTGAAAGGTCTGAAATGTGAGAAACACTTCTCTTAACTCTAGAACATTGATGTGCAAGTTGCACTCTATAAGAGACTAAGTGCCCTGGGCTGTCTTGCCCAGTTAATGCACCCCCACTCCATCTGGGAGGTGTCCCTGGTCAGTATGGCCGTGGGCTCTGGAAAGACAAAGGGACGACCATGAAGAACTTGATATTAAATCATCCACCAAAGAAGATCTGTTGCAATTTTGGTTATCAGGACTTATTGTGAGAATGGGTGATGAAGTATGGACCACTAGAAAGCTAATAGTCACTGAAGAATTCTCATGTGAAACCTAGTTAGTGGCACCAGGGTTGTAGAAGCTGCCATGAATTCCATGGCTTGCAAGATTAAACATGCTGGAACTCTGTTCCTGAGGATTAGCTTTTGAATCTGAGCAACAATTCTCTGGTGATGATCTTGGGTAAGAGATGCTGTCATTGTCTGAATATCCAATACTACTCCTATAAACTGTAAGTTTTGAGTTGGGGTTAAATGTGATTTTTCTAAGTTTACTGTTATCCCCAGCTGAGCACAAGTGCTGAGGGTGTAGTTTCTGGCTATTATCAGCTAATGTTTGGTCGTAGCAGTTATGAGCCAGTCGTCCAGATAGAGAAACACATAGATTCCTTGTAGTCTCAAGTGAGCCACTACTACTGCTATACATTTGGTGAACACCCTGGGGGCAGTGGTGAGTCCAAAGGGCAGCACTCTGGATGGTAGTGAGTGGCTCCTAGTCAGAAGTGGAGGAACTTTCTGGAGCATTTGTCCATCTTTATGTGGTAATACACATCCTGAAGGTCTACTGAGCACATTCAGTCATCTTTCTTCAGAAAAGGAAGAATAGACTGTGCTGTGACCATCCAGAACTTCATTTGTTGAACCAATTTGTTCAGCACACTTTGATCTAAAATTGGTCTCCAGTCACCTGCCTTCTTTGGCACTAAAAAGAATCTTGAGTAAGTTCTGGATCCTTCTTGGTCTGGTGGGACTTGCTGGATGACAGTTTTATCCAGCAGTTTTTGGATTTCTTGTACTGGTGCATCCCTCTTTTTGTGTGGAATATTGGGTATTTTCTTATGAAATGGGGGAGGTTGGGAAAAGGAAATGGTATAACCTCTGGATATGATCCATTGTACCCAGGAATCTGTTATGTCTCGCCAGGCATTTATAAGGAAGGATAAGCATTCCCTGACTGCCTCCAGAGGAAGACAATCGGGCCTGTCTTCATAAGCGCAGAAAGGGCTTGCTTGGGAAAGAATCTCTAAAGCCCTGGATGTTCTTCGTTTTCCATTGCTGCAGTCCTTACTATTGGGTATAGTCCGCATCCAGTCGGCCCGAATACCAGAGTATAAGGCTGACGTCGGTCAGGGCGCATTAGACTGACGCCAGGGTACTAATGCGCATGACCGGCGTCATATCCTCAGTCTTTTTTGCCGTGTGGTCCGATGCAGAAGCAGTTTTGCGAGTGCAGGTTGGCGTTCTGAAATATTTCCGAAACCGGAGTTTCAGACCGAATCAGAGTTGGCTAAGTACCCCGTTGGGGAACATTTTGGTTTTTTCTTGCCTCAGTATTTAACCGGATGTCAGAAAAGTGAATAACTGTATTTCTTGTGGGAAACAAATACCTCATAGGGATTACCATACATTGTGTATACCTTGTTTAGGGCCTGAGCACGACGTTGTTGGTATGCGCTCTTGTGCTAGGTTTAACAAACGCACTATTAAGAGGAGGTTAGACTGTGCCAGATTAGTGTTTGGGAAGCGTTGCAATTATAAAATGCCGTCGGATGCTCCGGCGCCCTCTTAATCAAGAAGCGCAAAGGACAAAACAAGCTTAGGGTTGATGAACCGCAGTCCCGGACGCCGGTTCTTTAGGACTCAGTGGAGCCAGAGGTTTTGCCAGGAGTTTCTATGGAGTCTCAGGCAGAAACTTTACTGTTACAGGATGTACCCTCTCAGGAGGCAGGCCAGGCTGAGGGGCTTCTCAGGTAACTATTCTTCCCTCTCTTCCCAAAGTAGTTAGAGCCTCTCCTTCTGTTGCCAAAACTTCTTTTAGAGGTAGGCCAAGTTCAGCTTCAGTAGGGCCGTCTCCTAGCATTTCGGGTTCTGTACCTAAGAAACATATGCTTAAAATGGCAGAAGATTTGATTACTATGATTAGAGGTTCTATGGGCCCTCCTGATAAGAGGCCTAGGGTGGAACCAGAGTTTGACAGTTTTGAACAGGGTTCAGGGGCTTCTGAGTCTTCTGGAAGATTTGCAGGAGTATCCTCATTATTCTGATTCTGATGTGGATGATGCCACTCCTTCTTCTCCTCCTGAGGATTTTTCATTTTCAGAGACTCTGCATTCCATGAGGGAGCACTTTAAATGGGAAGGCCAGGATTACTCTGATTCCAGGAAGAGGCTTAGGGAATTCTTGTTTTACCCCAGCATAGGCCCTTAGCTATACCTCCTGTGTTGAATGTGGTGGAAGATGTTTTGCAGAGGCTTCCCTGAACCCTGATTCTTTGCCTCCTGCTCCTGTTAAACCTGATAGGTACTATAGGGTGCCCGCTCATAAGTATTTGTTTAAGAGTCCTAGGGCGGACCCAGAAACTGTTTCTCAGGGGCCTAAAGGTGTTAAGGCCTCTGTGGTTAAAAATCCTGTTCCCACTGACAAAGAGGCAAGGGCGTTGGATAGGTGGGGTAAGAAAGTGTATACTTCTTCCACTCTAGCCATGAGAGCGTTGAATTGTCAGTTTCACATGCTGAAATATCAAAATTATCTCCTTTCACAATTGAAATCTAAGGTGGATGCTTTGAAGGTATTGATTGTAAAGAATTGCTGGATTTAGTTTATGTGTCTGAACAAGTGGGCAAGCATTCTTTGCAATGTGGTTTTGATGCTGTGCAGGCCTCCTCGAGGGTGGCTGCCACTAGTTCTGTTCTTCGCAGGCATGCCTGGTTGAGGGATCAAAATTTGGCTGAGCATGTTAAGACAAGGATTTTGGATGCTCCTTTACAGTCTGATGTGTTGTTTGGTTCACCTGTGGAAGCAGTTTTAAAGAAAATGGAGGACAAAGCTAAGTCTATGCAAACTGTTAAAGATTTTTGCAGGTACAGCCACAGTTTAGTAGAAATTGGCCTGCTAAGGGGTGGACATATCCTGCTTATGATTCCCAGTCTAGGGGTAGGTCTAGACGTGGTAGGGGCAGGGCTCAAGGTTCTTTTAGGCCTAGAACAGGGAGTTCACCTGCTCAGACTTCTGGTGAGGGCAGGGGTCAGTCCTTTCGTAAACAGACCCAATGACCTGCCTTTTCAGCTGCCAGTAGATTCTCGTCTGGCAGCTCAAGACAGATGGGTGTTGGACATCATTCACCACGGTTACAGATTTTATTTCCATACAATGCCCCCTTTCAAAGGCATGCCAGACGTTCCTCCTCCACAAAGCAGAGAGGCTCACAAGCAAGTTTTTCAGTTACTCCAAATAGGCGCCATTCAGCCAGTCCCTGTATCAGAAAGGGGCCTAGGATTTTATTCTCGCATGTTCCTAGTACCAAAGAAGGGGAACACGTGGAGACCGATTTTGGATTTATCTCTCCTCAACACTTATCTGGACATTCCCAAGTTCAAGATGTTGACGTTACAACAGCCTTTACCCCTGCTGGGCAAAGATCACTGGATGGTAACTTTAGATCTCAAGGAAGCTTACCTTCATGTGCCTATCAGGCTAAGTTACAGGAAGTAAGCTGGAGATTCTCATTACCAGTTCTCTGCATTGCCCTTTGGCTTATCTACTGCGCCCAGAGTATTCACAAAGGTTCTGGCTCCAGTGATAGCTTACTTCAGGCTACAAGGAATTCAAATCTATCCTTATTTAGACGACTGCCTGATTCTGGCTCAAGAAAAGGAAGACCTTCTACAGCATCTGGAATATGTTATAGCAGTGCTAAGATGCCTAGGGTATTCTGTGAACGAAATAAAGTCCAGTCTAGTACCCTCTCAAGACATGTGCTTTCTGGGTGTGAGACTGAATACAGCAGCCCAGATGGCCTTTTTAACCCGGACAAACAAAAGAGTCTATCACTTTACTTCCATCAACTATCTCATCAGTCCGTGCTGACTGCAAAGACAGTCCTTCAAGCATTAGGGTTCATGGCATCTTGTATTCTGGTGCTTCCCAATGCCAAACTGCATATGAGGAAGTTACAATGGTATCTCAAAATGTATGGACACAGCACTGCCAGGATTTAGACACTGTCATTCAAATAATACCTTGCCTTCAAAGAGAATTTTGTGGTGGGCTCAGGAATGTCACCTAAACAAGGGACTCTCTGTGACCCGGCCAGAGGCAGTCAGATTTTAACGACAGATGCCTCGGACATTGCTTGGGAGCTCATCTAAATGGAAAGTGGATACAAGACAAGTGGCCTGCCAGACTACAGCATCTACATATCAACATGAAGGAGATGTTAGCAGTCCAGTTCGCATTACTGGCTTTCAAGGAGTTACTTCTTCCAGGGCAGGTGTTGATTCTAACAGACAACACAACTGTCATGTGGTACATCAACAAACAAGGGGAACACATTCTTATCCTCTATGCAGGCAAGCAATGATTTTATGGGAGACTGCGCCGCTTGCACCTAACTCTTGAGGCAAGGGTTCTGCCAGGAGAACAGAACTCCTTAGCAGATGTGTTAAGCAGACAAATCATGGATGTGGAAACTGGATCTTCATGTATTTCAGACTTTGACAGTGTCATCAGACATAGATCTGTTCGCTTCTCCACTAAACCACCAGCTGCCACAGTTTTGCACAAAGGGGTTTCATCACACAGCTTGGAAAGTGGATGCTCTGTCTTTCAGTTGGACAAACCTTCATGTGTATGCCTTTCCACCTCTGCCTCTTCTTCCAAAGGTACTGTTAAAGGTCAGACAGGACAGGCCAAGGATGATTTTGATAGCTCCAGATTGGCCTCGGCAACACTGGTACCCACTACTAGTCTGGTAAAGAAGCCTCCATGGCCTTTACCTTTGATTCCACATCTGTTATCCCAGAAGGACGGTCATCTGCTCAATGTCAAGCTTCACTCTCTTCATCTGACAGCCTGGCATATTCTGTGTTGAAACACAGCAGGTCTCAACTTCCTCAACAAGTTTTAAATGTGATTATGGAAGCCAGAAGACCTAGTACAAGGAAAGTGTATGCAGAAAAATGGAAGAGATTTTTATTTTGGAGTAAAGCAAAGAATTTGGAGATTTCTGAGCCTAATTTGAGTATGGCTCTTCAATATCTTACTGAGTTACTGGACAAGGGTCTGTCCTTCTCTTCCATTAAGATTCATGCTGCAGCAATCTCAGCTCACTATGATTGTGACCCACCATTGTTTTCGCATCCTTTGTTCAAGCAGTTTCTTAGAGGGGCAAAGAATATAAGACCCCCAATGAGAGCTCCTACTCCTGCTTGGGATCTCAATTTTGTGTTGGAAAACTTACTCTACAACCTTTTGAGCCTGCTACTGCTGAATTGAAATATTTGTCATGGAAGACTGCTTTTTGTTGGCTATTACTTCTGCAAGAAGGGTGTCTGAGTTGCAGGCCCTTATGGCAGTTTTGATTTTCCATAAGGATAGGGTATCATTACGTACTAATCCTTCCTTTATGCCTAAGGTGGTTTCTAGTGTGGCTTTAAACCAGACTATTCATTTGCCTACTTTTATGCAGACCCCCAAAATAAAGGGGAAAAGATTTTGCATACTTTAGATGTACACAGGCAATTGGACTAAGGATTTTAGGCAGTCTCAGCAGTTGTTTGTTTCTTTTACTTTGAGTTCATAGGGCAAGCCTGTGTCAAAACAAACTATTTCTAGGTGGATTGGCTTTTGCATTGCATTTTGTTATTCCCATCATGGCAAGGAGATTCCAGCTGGGATTAGGCCTCATTCCACTAGGGCTACTGCCACTTCAACAGCATTTCTGGGGTGGCAACTAAGGATATTTTGGAAGCGGCTACTTGGAGTTCAGTGCATACTTTCTCTAAGCATTATCACCTTCCTATCTACTCTAAGTCTAGGGCTGGTTTTGCCACAGCTGTTTTGCAAGGCATGTTGTCAGCTCCTGCTTCTTTATGATTTGCCAGCCTCCCTTACCTCTGCTTTGGGATTCTGACTGCAGCAATGGAAAACGAAGAACATAGTACAGTTTTGTACCTACCATAAATGTAGATGTTCGAGGATTCCATTGCTGCAGTCCAATTTACCCTCCCTCCTTCCCCTCTGTGTTTAGGGGTGGTTGTGTAGGTGAGTTTCCATGCTTATATTTTTGTATATATTGTTCATGTTTTGGTGCAGGTATTTTGGGCCTTGTCTTTTTAGGGTCTTCTGACATCTGGGGCAAGAAAAGACTGAGGATATGGCGTACCCTGACCTTATACTCTGGTATTCGGCCGACTGGATGCGGACTATACCCAATAGTAAGGACTGCAGCAATGGAATCCTCGAACATCTACATTTATGGTAGGTACAAAACTGTACTTTTTGCGGACCACCTCTGCTTCTAGGGTGGCGTCTTCCATTTTGGTTTCCCTCTCTCCCTGGGGGAACTTCCTCCACATGTATCCTGGAAAGGCCTTTGGGATTTTTTTGAACCACATTTTACCACCGCTCCTCTGGTTCCTGGAAAAGGACCTTTGGAGGTGGAAAAGCATATGACAACAGGAGACAGGGTCTTACCATCTTTCTCAGACTTGGACAAGGTTTCTTTCACATCGGAGCCAAATACGGATGTTCTGTCTAAAGGAGCATTGAAGAAAGAAGACTTGAATGATTCCGCAAAATCACAAAGGCGCATCCAGGTATGTCTCCTAATGGCTACACCTGTACCTGCTGCTCTAGACACCCCTTCAGCTATATGTGCTATTAGCGTCATGGACAAATTGGGCACAGACTCTAGGGTGGCTAACTGGAAATATCATATATATCATTTTTTTCTTTTTTAACTTTGTGCAATTTTATGTTTGGAAGTTTTTCAGCACAACTGTGGATATATATGTTTTTCAAAAATCTATTAAGTTAAAACAGATTGTGTATTTAATAACATTGCAAGTGCAGTTTCTGTTTGGAATTTGCAAGGTCTATGTTTACATACATTTTTTAACATCAGTGTAAATGTAGCTGCAGCTTTAAGAATGATTCACTTTATATGGATACTTATTCAATTAGTTGATTAACTATTGTATATAAATGTGGGTATGTTCATCAGGTTTTTATCTGAAGAAGTTGCATTGGCGCCGAAAATGTGGATTTGTTGTGGCGTTAAAAATAAAGATTTTCTGTGCAGTTTGCCTTCTATGGTTTTTCAGCTACTGGAATATCGTTGTGCCTTATAGTGTTGTTGGCTTCCTTCTTCTTGTGGATTCTCCTCGTCTGCTTGCTGCTCTTTGTGTGGTGTGTTGGTAACTTTGCAGTTTTCTTTGATTCTTGTTTGTTATGGAGGCAGGCTTGGAGTCTACCGCTTCTGGCGCTTCCTGCGCCGGTGTGGAGGAGGGTGTTCAGTTAACCTTAGCTGACACACGCCAACTCACGGGTCAACTTACCTTATTGGTTCAGTTACTTACGCCCTTGGGACAAGGACTACAGTCGGTCTTGGCTGATCAACGAGAGCTTCTCAAATTCCTTCATTTAAAAACTACGGGCTCTTCACAAGGCAGTTCGAATGGTATGGGACGTAATTCGGATGCCCCAGATGAAACGGAACTTTCCAACTTTTTGAAAACACCTGCAGCATTTCGGGAGGTCACTGAAAGTGCTCCTGCTGCTTCTGGACATAATGACTATGGCTCCGGGACCAATTTAGGTTCTACCTTTTCTGAATGGGTGAAACATAAACCCATTTTCCAATTTGTTGAAAATCATGTAAGCAATTCCAACGCAACCTTTTCTTTTGCTGACAACATGCGGACACTTGAGCAAAAACTATACAGGTATAAGACTCTCGAACTTGATAATCTTTACCTGCATGAATGTCTTAACAAACAGATTGTCCCCAAAGGTTTGCGGGTACATAAATACCCGAATAATGTTGTTAGTGGGAGTGATTTTTGATGAGTGTGGATTTGGTATTGTCAGGGCTATAATCAAAAGAAATGATATTGAAATTAAAGCTTTGCAAAAGGATATTCTTAAGTTGAATGAAACTGTTACCTCTGATTTAATGTTTAGCATTGACTCTGAAAAACAAAAATACTACGATTTAAGGAAACAAATAGATCAACAATGTAATACAGTGTTGAATCGAAAGTATAGGAAACTTAACGGGGACATTAAGGAATACCAGGAGGGCAGGCAGTATCCTAATCCACCTAATTTTAGGGGTGGTATTTCATTTCAGCAAGCCCCTAGGGACATTCCTAATGCACATGCTTTACAGCCCCCTGCCCATGAATATCCCTCTCCTCCACCACAACATCACTTTGATGACGAGGCTAATTCTGACACTGATTTTTTACCCAGGAAGTCAGAACGCCTTCGCCAACAACCTCACAACCAGCAGGTGCAGCAACATTATTTGGGACCCCGTTCCCCTCGGCAGGTGGGGGGGGGTCAAAACCAGGGGGTGGAGGGCGAATCAAAAACAGGACTGGTAGAAACTGAGACTATTGAGGTAACTGCTATTGGTAATTATTACATGCATGCATTAAATGGATATCACATTTATAATTACAGCGATGCAGCTATCTCTGACACATGGTTTTCCTTGTTCTCTAAGGGTTTTAAGTTTGTGCCTAGTAAGTGTAGTAGCATTGTTAACACCATACTTGATGTCAAACCTTTTATACGTAAGCTCAATCTTCAGCATTTGTTTGGATCCACCACCATGGGCCCATGTTTAATGCTTAAAAAGTCTAGTATCTATAACCCTCTTCTACATCCACAAATTAGCAATTTGGAAAATAGGATTGTACACATGATACGGAGTAGAGTAAGAAAGTCCAAATACAATTCTAACCTTAATCAGGCTGAGAGTACTCTTTTGACTGAACTTAGTATAGATTCCTCTGTCAGGGTCATGGAACCTGACAAAGGGGGCGGCACAGTAATTATGGACCAAGTAGTGTATGAGGCTAAAATGCACAATTTGTTATATGATACGGCGAAATACACTATTGCTTCCTTAAATGAGGTCCATATGTCATACAAAAAAATTGACCTGGCCATTCAGGATCTTTTGGACCAGGAAGTTATTGAATTTGACCTTTATACTTTTCTGAACAATCCACACCCAAAAGTACCCACAATTTTCGGGGTGCCTAAAATACATAAGAATGTAATAGACCCTCCTCTTAGACCTATTGTGGCTGCCCAGGGGTCCAAAACCCACAACCTTTCCAAATTTTTGGATTGGAAGCTAAAGCAGCTGTGGGGAAAACAACATCTACTTAAGGACTCCTGGGAATTTTTGCGGGGGATCACCAACGAACTTCATAGGCCCAACCTATTGTTTGTAACCATTGATGTGGTAGACCTTTTTTCAGTAATCCCACATGCAATTGGGTTGGCTTGGATGGAGGAGGCTCTTTGGGAATGTGAAGGTGTCACAAACAATGATGTTATATTAGTCTTACATTTACTAGAGTTGGTTCTTAGTAACAACTATGTATACTTTTGTGGGGAATATTTTCAGCAGACTTCAGGTGTTTCTATGGGAGCTAATTGTGCTCCGACCTATGCTGACATCATTTTGTCAGTATGGGAGAAAAAGTATGTACTTCACAGTGAATTTTCCAAGTACTGGATTCATTACACCCGGTTTTTAGATGACATCTGTATTTTTTGGACAGGACCAAGGCATTGTGTAGAAGAATTTGTAATCTACCTGCATTCAACAACAAAATTTCTGAAATTTACACATGACATCTCAGCCAACCAAGTCAACTATCTAGATGTCACTCTTTACAAACATGCTGACAGTTTCAGTTCATGTATATATAGAAAGCCTTCATTTTCTAATAGTTACCTGCACTACCTCAGTTCACATCCTAAATTCCAAAAAAGGTCTATAATCAAGGGTCAATTTGTTAGGGTCTCCCGTATGACATCGGATGACCATATTTTTCAAATTGAGGGGGACAAATTGAGCTCCCTATTTGTGGACAGGGGATACCCTATATCCTTGATTAACTTAGTTCGTGAGGAGGTTTGTTCTGCCAGGGGTACTAGATTTTTTCCTATTTTATGGAAGAGACGACCTGATGTATCTAATGAAAGTTCCCTCTCCTCTTTTAACACACTTGGTTCTAATTTGGTATTTGTTACCGAACATAGTGAGGATGTAGGACATATTAGGTACATTATTCAAAATGAATTGAGCACTTTCAAGGACTTTACTGATTTGAATAACCTAAAGGACTTGACATGTAAATTCGTATACAGAAGGGGTCTTAACATCAAGAGGGTTTTGGAACACAACACCAGTTATAGTATTTCCAACCAACCTAGAAAAGGTACTTTTCGTTGTGGACACTGCAGGCAGTGTAAATATGTTATTAACCAGGAACATGTTTACTTAGAAAGTAGGAACAGGAAGATTTGTGCTCAGAGATTTCACAATTGCAATTCTATGGGTATAGTTTATTTGGCTGTTTGCTGGTCTTGCCAAGCATTTTATGTTGGCAAGACCGAAAGACAGTTAGAGGCGTATCTATGAACATTGCTATGAAATTCAAAAACAATGTAATACTAATGCCCTTTACAGGCACACAGTGGTGTGTGAATCTGCTTTTTTCATGTTCTTTGTGTTGGAAGCAGTTCCTAAAAGCATTAGGGGAGGGCAATTGGGAAGCTAGGCTATCCCATAGAGAGACTTGTTGGCAGATTTTATTAGCTTCCAACAAACCTCCGGGTCTTAATGACCTTATTTCTATTATGCCCTACCTAAAACTCAAAGCAGAACAATTGTAATGATGTAAATGTGTAATATTGAGGTTCTAGTAATATTTTAAATACAATACATGCATTCATTGCATTTATATATGGTTGATGGTAGAATACCATTGCATTCATTTACAAAACAATACGTTTAGATATTGTATTTTATATAATTTTATTATGCAATTTAGCAGGTTGTATGTAATTTTATAGACATGAGGCCTACATTCAGTTTGTCCTCATTTTTATATCATTTTTTCTTTTTTAACTTTGTGCAATTTTATGTTTGGAAGTTTTTCAGCACAACTGTGGATATATCTGTTTTTCAAAAATCTATTAAGTTAAAACAGATTGTGTATTTAATAACATTGCAAGTGCAGTTTCTGTTTGGAGTTTGCAAGGTCTATGTTTACATACATTTTTTAACATCAATGTAAATGTAGCTGCAGCTTTAAGAATGATTCACTTTATATGGATACTTATTCAATTAGTTGATTAACTATTGTATATAAATGTGGGTATGTTCATCAGGTTTTTATCTGAAGAAGTTGCATTGGCGACGAAAATGTGGATTTGTTGTGGCGTTAAAAATAAAGATTTTCTGTGCAGTTTGCCTTCTATGGTTTTTCAGCTACTGGAATATCGTTGTGCCTTAGTGTTGTTGGCTTCCTTCCTCTTGTGGATTCTCCTCGTCTGCTTGCTGCTCTTTGTGTGGTGTGGCTAACTGGAAAGCCACTCTCTCTTGGACTCCTTTAGCTACAGCTCCTGCCAGGGTTGTCTGATAATTCCTTGATCAGATTCTGTCGGAGACTGGTGAAATGTGCCAAGTAGTTCAAGGACCTTATGGCAAAGGTCATTGAAGTGTAGACCCACTTCACAAATGTGTTCATAGCCCGGGACTCCCTGTTAAGCAGATGGACAGAGGAACTCTTTTCAGCCAGTTCCTTTTTAGTGGAGTCCACTATGACCATAGCATCAACTGCCCGACCCTTTGCCCAAAATGTTTGTCTTTGGGTGTGGAAAGTATTTTGTCTGGTCTCTAGGGATGGGCTTGATGGAGTCAGGGGCCTTCCATGCCCATTGCTAAATCAACTGAATGAGTTCATCAGCGCTAAATCAACTGAATGAGTTCATCAGCAGGTGGAGTCACCAAAGTGTTAAATGGCTGGCTGCTAAATGCCTGCAGGTAGACAGACTCCTCAGAGGAAAGGTTTTGAGACTTTCAGCCACACCCTCTGCTTCAGAATTTCCAAGATGTCTCCAAAGGAGACATCTTCAGGGGGTGACCGTGGGGACTCCTCCTCTTCATTGAAATCTGTATCTTCAGTGACTGATTCCTGAAGGGAATCCAAGTGCTTCCTTTTGCACTTTTGTGTGTAGGACCTCCTCAGGGGATAATCTGTGGTGGTATCAAAGGATGACAGTACTTGTAGCTGTGACACCAGAGGCTTCAGCACCCACTGTCCCTGTGGAGAAGCAGGTGGAATAGTAGAGGGGAGGACCTGTTCCAATGGGGTAGGCACCAACTGAATCTCTGATAGAGAAAGGGCCCTCTGCATAGCCTGAAATGCCGGTCCCCATGAAGAGGGAAGGGAGCCCAGAACCAAGAAATACTGCCTTGGGACCAGGGTCAATCCCCGCTCTGAAGAACCAAGCCTTGAGGTTGAAGCTGGAGCCAAACTGACTTGAGCAAAAGATGCAAGCAGCAGGGACAACTCCAAAAAGCCTGGAGTTGATTTCTGCTCACTGGAGCCGACAGGGCAGCTACACCTCTGGGAAGTCTCCTGCTCTGAGATAACCAAAGAGCTCAGGGTAATTGTCAGCTCTGTAGAAGTGAGCAACCCTGGAGCCAACACAGTCGGTGCTGGGAAAACCAGAAAAGAAGACTGTAGCAGCTCCGAGGAGGTTAGAGGAGGAGTAGTCAGTGGGATGAAGGAAGATGTTTCACTACCAAGACCAGAAGGAATTTGTACCAAAGGTAGGCCAGAAAGCCCTCTAGCCCATAAAATCTTATTCAGCAGCCTCTCCACGTCCAGTTCCATGAGGCTTTTGATGGAACGGACAGATGAAGCTAAAGGAGGCTTAGGCCTCTGCAAAAGCACTTCTGGTAATTCTCCAGAAAAAAGGATCAATTGAAGGAGAGTAAGATGTTCTAGGTCAAACAGTCATAATTAATAGAACATAAGACAAATCCTGTGTTGAGACTTTTGACGTTGAAGGGCTCGCACTTGTAATAGGTGCTGAAACTGAAGTTGTTGGGACCAATGACTCAGTCTTTCAGTTCCAAGGGAACAGTTGGAACCAAGCTCTTCAGAACCGACAAGGAGGTCGGAATCAATGAACTGCATTTTTTTAACTTTGTCAGTAGAAGGAGTAGAGGAGAAAGATGAGATATCTGTTTTAGCTTTATCAGTAGTGGATAAGGCTTCTCCAAAAGCTGAAGGCAAAAGTCCTTTTAAAATGTGTTAATTACATCTTTCCACTAGAGCATGGTGGCTAAAGACATGACAAATACTACAATCTTCCTATAAATGATGAGAACCAAGGCAATATGCACATAGTGCATGAAAATCTGACAGGGGAATTTTATGGCCACACTTCTGGCATTTTTTGAAACCAGAGGGGCTCTTACCCTTCTCAGCCATGATAAGCAGTGAAAAACAGTTGTAGAGAAATTGTTAAGGAAGTCTCACTTCACAAGGACCAGGGACAGTGAGAGCAGAAGAGACAATATTTTATACTTAAACTTTTATATTTAAGATAAAGAACACAGCAGAGAGATGGAAACTATCAACACTGATAGTGGGGAATTACACAAACATTTATAAAAGGGACAAGTATCAACAATAATACTATTAGAAGTGTAAAAGGAAGCAAGACAGAAAAATCTAGATAGAAACTGTAAGGAAAGGCAAAAATATTACCTAAATCTAG
Organism: Protopterus annectens; assembly: GCF_019279795.1. Taxonomy (NCBI): domain Eukaryota; kingdom Metazoa; phylum Chordata; order Ceratodontiformes; family Protopteridae; genus Protopterus; species Protopterus annectens. Next base: position 532,322,035 of record NC_056750.1, on the reverse strand, counting down.
TAGTGCTTAAGAGTAATAGCTAGGCACGACTGTTTTTGAAAGCGGCAAATGAGATCTGAGGTAACTGAGAGAGAGGGATTCTGGGTAGAGGTAAAGCTCAAGAGTTTTTGGCTGGCATGAGCTGTAGTAACGGCCAAGTCAGTTTCAATATTAAAATTGGGCCCATTTGTCAAGGATGGAATGAAGTTTGACTACATCAGATCAAATGTTAAAATAAAATAAATGTTTCTGGCTGGCATAGCTAAGTTTCTAGCTCAGCTAGGTCACTTCTGTATAGAGAATGAGTGTTCACAGTTCACTCATACTTTTTTGCTGGCATATTCATCTTCGCCTCTCATTCTGAATACATGCTAAAAGGTCAAGCAGTGATGGTATGTCGGCTGAAGGTGGAAACATGGGCTTGTTTGAGTGTGTGCTCTGGAATAAAATAGCATCCTAGCCAGGCTTGATATCTGCCTTGCACCTGTTGTTTGATAGGCTAAGCTGAAGCTCTTGGTATTCTTGTATTATAAAGCATTGCTACCGGAAATGGAAAGATTGATGTATAAATAAACATTCCATTGTCATATTTCATTATACAGTATCGCATGCTTTTGATTTTGGTGCACAGGAAAATCCTTTGAGGCTATTATATGATTACATACAGTATAAATGTGTGTTGTGCACTGAAGAATGAAGTGTATATGAAATGTATGTTAAAATGTGGTTTTAAAGTCACCCTGTAAAAGTACCTTTCCAGCAGCATTTCTCATCCTGCTCATATTTTAACAAGGGTTGTGAACATTTATTATGAGAAGCTTCATTTATTTTAGCAAAAGTGGAGCAAGACATCTGCACTTCAGACTGCTTGCTGATTTGATGGATTGCTGCTTATGGTTTCCAGTTTTAATTACATGAAGTGATCAAAGTTTCCTTTTTCTTACTATAAAGACAGAACTTGTTTGCAGAAATTTACATACCCAAGCTTAGAGTTTTAGCATATGCATTAACTCAATAAGACATAAAACGCAACATCTATATAATTTCTGTTCTGCATGTCTTATGTACCTGCACTGTTTTGCAGCTTTGAATGTTCTGTTTAAATAACATTCATTCAGGAGATAAGCTGTAAGAGTTGAAAATTAAAAGTTTTTTGTCATTTCTATAGAATATTCTTATGGGTGGAATTTGACACATTTCGTCTGATTTTATAATGCTGAATCAACATAGAAACTGAAGTACTGGATTTATGAAGTTGAAGCTATTTGGAATGCTGAGACTGAACGTCATTCTGAGTGAATAAAATGTGGACACAAACAGGAAGTGTAGAGTTGGCAGAAAAGGCAACCCAAGCAGGAATCAAATCAGAGAAACAAACACTGTGAATCAGCAACACTAATGTGCTACTGTGCTGCACATCATCACCACTGTTTTATTATAATTTTATAAAACACACACACACACACATCAGGTAAAATGCTTACTAGAATAGATTTTATAAGCTGACATGCACTGCAGAAAATGATACTGCAACAAGAAGGGTGTTACCCAGCAAAGTAAAAACTCTCTCATCAAACTGAGCAAACAACTCAGGGTTCTAATCAAGTCCACAAAGCCAAATTTCAGATAAAAATAACATCTCAACCTAAGGGCAATCATAAGGCTTTTTTCAGTTATGTCCACAACCTTAAAGGCAGCACCCAGCAATTTAACAAATTAACGATGAATGGAACCACATATACAGAGACAGAGAATGTAGCAAATCTGCTAGCCAATAAATATAGCTTCACTTTTACCTTCCTATTACCCAAATTATCCCCCACAGGAAATACTTTCCACCATTTCTCCACCAAATATAACTAGGAAGCAATTCCTCACTGTGCTCTCTTTGGCCAAGAACACTGCTTCAATGAGGCCTGATAATATCCCAGGATACCTCTTTTTAATTTCTCCCATTCCTAAGTTAAAGGATGATGAAATTAGTATTGTTTCAATTTTTGATGTTAGCCAGAAGTGCTCTTCATAGCACTCGCAAAGTGCCCAGTAATGACGACTTCTACAATTCGTACAGAGTTACATGTATCAGTAACATATCTAATTATGACTGTAAATTTTTTTTTTATTTTTATAAGACCAGTTGCTCATACTACAATTGGAACTTTCTGGATGCCCTCCTTCCACACTTCCCTTGTTTCTTCCTTCAAATCCTGGTATTTTATGACTTTGTGTCTCTCTGTACATAAGACAGTGTAATCACTAGGTGTAGAAATTTCAGTGATCAAATCAATTTCTGGCATCTATTTTTTGAAATTTTGGTAATGGGTGATCCCTATATGATATAAACTTAATAATTTTCTATAATGCATTCTAACCCATTTTTCAGAGTTTTTCAGCTGCTTCAGTATGATAATGCATGAACAATCCCCAACGGAACAGTCTTACCACAATATTATGCCTTTCAGTATACAATCCTTCTGCTATTAATATATCACAACCAACAACAAGATGTGCGGCTGTTTCCAATTTTGTTTTACAAAACCTACATTTAACTGTTTCTCCCACATGTTCAATGGACTTTGTAAGCTAATGTGTATGTAGTCCACTATGTTTTGTAAACCAGTGTGTAGGTGGTCCACTATCTTGGGCTGCCAATATCAACCCTTCGTCTTTTGGTTTAAATTTACCCCTCCTTAACCATTCCTGCATTTGAGCCTAATCAACATGAGGTTGTTCCAAGAATTTTCTATACCTGCAACTGTATTTATGCATTTTCGACATTTCTTGCCTTCTCATCTGATCCTTCACCTTATACTCTGTTTTTTGGCACATTCGGTTGCTGCCTGATTTTTATCTACTTCTGGTTTGATTTCCATTCCTATTTGATGCCAATATTCTTCTGCTAAACTAAGCAGTGAAGTCAAATTAAACTTATTCTCCTCATGTTTCAAAACTTTCACTATGTTTGTGTCTTGTGAGGTCAGCAGATATGTATGCAGTCCCATGATTGCAGATCTATACATGTAATCAATTTCAAGGAGGCCCATGCCACCTTCAGAATGGGGAATGTATAGTCTTAGTATACACATATTTTTATGAATCATTTGATGGGCATGAAGCATACTTCTTGTTTTCCTTTCCAACCTATCCAACACCTTTTGGGGCCAGTCACTCCACAACTGTAAGTTAGGACAGGAAGAGCAAATTGGTTTATAGCTTGGACTTTGTTCTTATAGGTCAATGCTGTTTTCAGTATTAATTTTAATCTTCTGAAATATTCCTAAATACATTTTATTCACATTTGTTCATTTTTTATTGATATTTCATCAGCTCCCAAATATTTATACACTCCCTCTTGCTCAATTTGTTTTATATCACATTTCTGTCCCAAACTGATTATTTATTGGTGCTGCAGGTTTCCTGCTTTAAACGTTACTTTTGCACATTTATCAAAACCAAATGACATTCTTTTATCATCTGAAAAAAGTTTTGACCACTTGCAGCTGTGCTTTCAGTTCCGCATCCGACAAACTGTGCAGTTTAAAATCATCTACACAACAAAGATAAGTCTTTACATTTTGTTGTTTTCTGGGAGTCAAACTGTAGCCATGACTTAATCTGTTAAATAGACAGCTTAATGGGTTAAGGGCAAGACAAATGAGCAGTGGTGACAAAAAGTCACCTTGGAATATCTCCTTTGAATTTTTATCCCTGGAATAATAATTTGCCCTTTATCATGGCCACTGTTTCATGGTTCCTGTAATGTAATCTATCATTGCAGGGTGTGTCTTATACATTTTTAAGCACACTTTTATCCATGAGTGTGGGATACTGTCAAATGCTTTTTTATAGTCTATCCATGTCATAATTAGATTCTTCTCCTTTTTACTGTTTTCCATTATGGCTTTATTTAACAACAAATTATCCTTTTTTCCATATGACTTTTTTTTGTTACCCTTTTGTTCTATTGCCATGATTGAGTTTTCTTCTAAGTGACTACAGACTCTGTCAGCAACAATTCCAATGTATAGCTTATACATCGTTGGAAGGCAAGTTATTGGACTTTAGTTTTTAGGATAGCTTGCAGGTCCACTCAAGTCGGAATATTGTTTTTCCTGTTGTCATCCAGGTTGGTGCATGCTCGGGGTTCACATACAAATAGTTCTTACTCATGGCTAAGTCTTCATGTAAAGATGCTAATACTTTTAGCCAGAAGTTAGGTACTGCATCTGGGCCTAGGGTTTTCACTTAGTAGATTTTCTCCTAACTTTTTTTCAGTCTCTCTGACCATTACTTCATCCCATTTCATATCCTATACATTTGAACTTATTATTCTTTCTTTTACTTCTTCTATCCATTTAGCACCTTTTGTGTTCCACAGGATCTTCATAGACATTTCTCCAAAATGTATCTATTTCTTCTTTTTTGGTGGTGTTTAAATTCCTTTTGCCATTTTCCCCCAATTCTCTATACAATTTTGGGTTATCAATAAATTGATTATGTTGTAGTTTTCCTTTATATTTATCTGCATATCTTCTATGTTTTTCCTGCCTGTGTTGATAATTTTTGTTTATTATTTGCGATAGTGCACGATACCTCCTGATCTGTTCTAATATTGTGCATTGCTTTTATCACGTCTATCTTTCTGAGTATTTTTATTGATTTGTTCCCTCTTCTATACTATTCTAACATTGACACTTCTTGTCTTAATTGCTTTATAGTTTTCTCTATTTGATACTTCCATGATGACATTCAGTTTTCCCCTTCCTTTTCCTTACTACCCTGTGTTTTTGTGGTAAAACCTTATCTGTTAATAATTTAGCTGTGTGGTAATACATCCTGTTTATTTCTGTTACATTGCATGAATCTCTATGGACAGTCCTAATTATTGTGTTCATTTGTTTTATCAAACTTCTAACTTTTTGCTTTTATTAACTTTTTGTAATCTACCTCTTTCATTGATCTTAATATTTCTGTCCATCTCTATTAAATCAAACAACTCCTCCCTTAGATCATTTTCTTCTCAACTGAGGGCACATTCTTTGTTCTCCATTTTCTGCAGGCATTCTATAGAAAGTTTCAGAGCATCTTACTTGCCACATTCTCTTCAATGTCATCCTGTGTCATCCATTGTTTTCATATGGGAACTCACTGGCCTATCACTCCACAACACTGACTGTGTCAAAGTTGCCACAGTTTCTTGTTCCTTCTCTTGCTGTGCAACTCCAATTAAACATTTGTACTGGTTTCCTATGGAAGGATCCAAAGTATCTTCATATGACAACTGATCAGATGTTTCCTGCTCCACTGCTTTCTCCTTAATTTGGAGATCCATTACTGTATCTTGCTGTGATGTTATCAGAGTTAGAGTTTCCACACGTCACAGGTAATCCATAACTTCAGTTTGTATTTCTTTATCTTCATTACTAATCCTCTTTTCTGCTTTTCCTCTTTGTTTTCTTATTTTTTGTATTGTAAAATTTTCCATGACCGGATGCCATTGCCTATAATTCTTTTCAAATATCCTTGGTGGTGCTCATTTTGTATTGATTAGTTTTGCTTTCGCCTTTGCATAAGTATTGCATCATATAAAATATCTTATTCTTTCCCATGCACATATTTCTTCTTCAGATGTACCCTGGTCCTTCTGTTTCTCCCTACTTTGGGAACTCATTGCTTCATCATGCTGTGATGTAACCTGCATTAGACTTTTTACACTAATCCTTCACTTCACAAGTATTCCATAACTTCAACTTCTGCTTTTTTAACTTGTTTTACTAATCTTCTGTTCTACATTCCTGCTTTGTGATATATATATTTTTTTATTGTGAAGTTTTCCATGTCTGGGTGCCTCTGCCTGTATTTCTCTTCGAATATCTTTGGGGCTACCTTTTTTGTGTTTATTAATTTGGCTTTCTCCTTTGTATAAATATTACACCCTATCAGATCTCTCCAGATTTCTTTTCTGTACCTTTTAAAAGTCTCCAGATTTTGTTCTTTATATTTCGGCACTTCTTCAGTAGCTTCTTTTTTCCAAATGGCATAAGGTTTTTTGTCTATATAATGTTTTTCATAAATCTGTTGTATTAATGACCACAAATTTTTATTTGACACTTCTGACAATTTTTCTTGTGGAAGTATTTTTCTTTCCACTAATTTCTCCCTTCATCTTTTTGTATATTTTCTGTCTGGAAATTCTGGAATTCTTGCATAATAATAACAAAACATAATTTCTTTCTTATCCTCAATAGTCCACTCTATCGGCTGTTGGCTCTTTTTTTGGCCTATCCGTTTTTCTGATTTTTGTAGACTGCTACTTACTCATAAAATGGGGGGGGGGGGGCATCCTCCCTCTGGGTCTGGCCTAGCCCTGTTGTAAGAATGTTTCCTTGTCTTGAGGGTTCTACACTGTCATTTTCTTCCAGTCCTGCCACCAATGCACCTACCAGGATTGGGCACTTTTTTATCCTGTGTCTTGTGCACCAGCTATCTTTTTTATTTTTTAACCAGCTTCTGGCCATGATATATGCTATAGAAAATACAGTCTGTATGTCAGTGTCTTCTTGGTGAGATTTTGTGAAAAACAGAGTCCCCCTTCTATGGTACCTCTCTTAAATAGCATGAAACATGACCTACCAGGCCCGCTAGAATCTCTATTTTACCATGGCCTCCCAATAGGCTTTGTGCCTAATGAATGGAGGACTGCAGTAGTTTTCCTTCTATGTGTGGGGGGTGTTCTTCTACAGACCCAGGGAAGTTCCATAAGTATGACTAGTCTCATACGCAAGGCCATGAAAAGAATTATTATGAATCTGATAAACAATGACATAAGAAACCTACAGGCACTGGATCTAACTTACTCAGATTTTGTTAAAAGCATGTCTACTTAACCTGGTGGACTTCTTCAAGAAGTTCACTAAAGTAATGGAGGAGGTCAAAACACTATGCACTGCCTACCTCAACAAGGCTAGAGTTGTTGGCACAATACATCATTCAGGCTTTGTAGGTAATCTTACAAAATTAGACATAAATCCTTATGTCACCCGATGGATAGCCAGCATTCTCACTGATAGGATGCAAGAAGTTAAGATAAGGGAATCCACCTCCACAAAGAGGACAGTCACTAGTGAAGTCCCACAGGGATTGGTGATGGGACCTCTCCTGTTTTGGCATCTACATTTCTGAAGTGAAGGCAAACATCAAAGGCATCGGCTGACCAAGTTCACAGATTACTGTAAACAAGGCATCCTCACTCAATCCCCTAAAGACACAGACAACCTTCAAGAGGGCCTGACACTGAAACACTATTGGTGCTAGAGACATGGACAAAAACATAATATGAAAAAAAAAGCATAATAATACCTTATGAAAATATGGTCACCCCTGGAAATTACCCCATTGATAATATACACCTAAAAGTAGATCCAGTTATCAGGGATCTGGGAAATATGTTGATAGTAACCTTACCTTTGACTACCACCTGTCCACTGTAGTAAGAAAATCATTCCATGTTACATGATTTAAAAGTAAGGGCATGGCATCCATTTCCAAGGAGGTCATTGTTCCACTATACTTCTCTGTCACCAGACCAGTCATCAAGTACAACACATACTTTGATATGTACCTGACAAGGCAGTTGAAACAGCTGGATTGACCAAAGAGGTTCTTCACCAAAAGAATATTGGGAGTCAACAACAAGTCCTATGTAGACCATCTCAAAGCCTTATCCCTGTACTTGGTCTCCTACAGACTGCTGAGCAGTGATCTATGCCAAGCTTACAAGGCATCTCCTGCTCCCATACTGATGGATCTGTTTCAAACAATTAACATAAGAAATAACTTTATCTAAGGGCCTAAACCTCATCTGTGACATAAACAAGACATGTTGAATGGACAGGTTTGTGTCTCAAAAAATTATCCATTCTCTGGAGCAGGCTTCCCATCCATGTGAAACAAAGCTTATCCCTAACCCTGTTAAAACATAACTTGGACTTGTGGTTGGGAAATTGCAAATTTACCCCTGGTTTGGCATCTATGTCCCTAATGGACAGGGACAGCCTGTGAATGATTGATGTGTACAAGCCTATGCCATAACTCTAAAATTGTTTTTAGATATTGACACATCAACAATATTTTGATAAATTTGGGGTAAGCTTTGATTTCCAATATTTATCAGAATGAGAATACAATACTTGTCAGCATGGAAAGACATGGTTAACAAACCATGTTGCTTTGCCAAGGATGATCTACACCTGTCCCATCTAGGCTTTTGAACACTGGATAAAACTTTATCCTCCCCAAACAACCTTTTTTATGCAATGCCATATTGACAAACCTACTGACACAGCAAAATCAACTCAACTGAACCTCAATGAACCTCAAAGCATTACTGCTCAATGCCAGGAGCCTAAACAAAAAGCTAAACACTCTCCAAACCCTCTTTACCCTGGAGAATGCAGTTAATAAGACATGGTTTAAAGCTGCAGAGTACCCTGGCAGTACCTTCCACACTTTTAGGCCAGTACTTACACAGACAGGGTATAAAGGTGGAGATGTCTCGATATACTTCAGTAACAAGCACAACTCTAAGTTGGTTAAACAAGATGATGTGCTGGAGTTTCTCCATGTGCAGGTCACCAGAGATAAAATCCTGTACCATATCCTAGCAAGCTATAGGTCATCCTTTATGTTCCATGAAACTCATATTGCATACTTAAATATATTGGAAAAACCCACCATCCAACTTAACATCATACTTATGGTGGTCTTTAATTATCCTTCTATAGAATGGGAACCCTACGCTGCCCCAAATTTGCAAGGACAGAGATCCCTGGACTTTGTAAATATAAACACCCTTAACCACTTGGGGCATTTGCCAACTAGAGGTTCCAGCATACTGAACCTCGTACTCAATAATTTGGAAGAACACTGCAGTATTCCCAATGTCACATCCTCTCGTGTCCTTTGAAATCAAAATCAGTTTGGTACCACAATAAACCCAGTAACAGTTAGGAACTATTTCAAGGCAAACTACCTTTTATTAAGCAATAGTTTGTAAAAATTCAATGATCCTCCAAATCCAGAGAACACAGCAGCCTGTGCAGAATTGTTAACTCTGTACAGCCTTGTCAGTGGCTGCAATGAGGCTGCTGTTCCTTCCAGAAGTAAGCCCAAAACTAATTCCAAAAACAAACCACTCTGGTGGCATCCCAGATTAAACAGGTTACACAACAAAAGGAAAAAAAATTGTGGCTAAAATCAGGAAGTGTAACTCCCACAAAGATAAGAACACTCTCAGCAAAATACACAGGCAGCAAAGAAGCCTAATTAAGGCCAATAAAGTCAATTTTGAGATAAAGATAACTTCCCAGGCAAAAGACAACCATACAGGATTCTTCATTTATGTCAGAAAACTCCAACACAGAACACTCACAGCAGTGTGCTGAACTGGTGGTTAATTATGCCACATTCAGTGAGCCAGGAAATACTGCAAATCTGATGGCTGACAAATTAATTTCTTACTTTACTCCCCACTCATGCCTTGCCACCTCCCAAGGAATCCCTTCAAACATAACCCCTCCATCTATAAGTAGAGACCATTTCCTGGCTGTGGTCACAAAGACCAATAGAACAGTCTCAGCGGGCCCATATAATATCTCAGGATGCCTCCTGAATAGTCTAAAATATGACATATCAATGTCACTGTAGTTACTACTTAACTATAGTCTTAAAACAGGCTTCATGGCATGAAACTGGAGAACTGCAATGGTCACCCCTCTTCAAAAGGGTGGGCCATCAACAGATTACAGAAGACTAACTAGTGTTATATGCAAAGCCATGGAAAGAATTATCATGGAAATGTTCAACAAAAATGTATGAGTTCTTTGGACACTGGATTCATCAAAGTTTGGCTTTGTCAAAGGAAGGTCATGCCTACTGAACCTGGTGAACTTCTTTGAGAAGGTCACCAAGGCAATGGATGAGTGTAAAAACATACATATTACCTACCTTGATCTGACTAAGTCATTTGATACAATATCTCACTCCAACATTGTTAACAAACTTACGGAGTTAGGCATAAACCCCTATATAACACACCGGATAGCCATCTGGCTCACAGATGGGACCCAGGAAGTTATTATTAGTGAGACTACCTCCTCAAAGAGGCCAGTCACCAGTGGAGTCTCTCAAGGCTCTGTGCTGGGCCTACTCCTCTTTGTCATCTACTTCTCAGACGTCAAGGCTAATTTCAAAGGCCTCTAGACCAAGTTTGCACATGATACAATTTCCCCAAGACACTAACATCTTACAAGAGGGTCTAACACAGACAAATGAGTGGTGCCAAAGCCCCATTATTGAATCTTTTTGGAAGTTGGTCACCCCAGGAAACTACGCCATTAATAAAACACCCCTAAGAGTTGTATAATGTAGCAAAGTAAATCCAATGGGACAGGTAAACGCTCAGGTTCACAGAAAAAAAGTTTAAAATCAGTAAATAAAGCCAGGAACTGAGCGACAGTGAGGAAGTCAAACGATGCAAAAATTAATTAAAATCTCCACTTTTAATACAAAAATATAAGACAGGATAAGCGCTTTTGCAAGTAGCTTCATCAGATCCATACAAAAATCCAAGTGTTAACTGCATGCTTATATACCTGCAGATGATGACTCATACTCATGGTTAATTAGCAAACAAGGTACTGCCCATAATTTTTAAAGATATAGATGATGTTTAAAATGATAGATAAAAAACAATATATAAAAGCTTCATAAAATGCATTGCTGAAAAATAAATAATGGCTGGGCATCAAATTACAAACATATTGATCAGAATATTATGACTAATTGAATTATATACCCCTAAGAGTTGATCCACTAGTCAAGGATCTGTGAACACATGTAGAGAATGCATGGCATATAAGTCCAGAGAAGTCAGAGTACCACTGTACTCAGTCCTCATCAGACCCATCATTGAGTATAATGCCCCCTTCAGCATGTAACTCTCCAGACAAATGCAGCAGCTGGGACATCCGCAAATGAAGAATACAGGGCGTAAACACAATGTAGTATGTGAATTGCCTCAAAGCCCTATCTCTATACTTGGTCTCATATAGACTAGTGAGAGATGATCTATCCCTGGCATACAATGTATATCTGGACCCCACTCCGATGAACATTTTGCACATCCACAAACTAACAGCCTCAGAACTGTTAAGATCTAAAGACCTAAATTTTGCTTGCAACAGAAATAGTACATGCTGGACAGACAGATATGTGTCTCACAGAATTCCCTTTCTCTGGAACAGGCTCCCCCTCCATGTGAAACAAAGTCCCTCCATAACCATAATTAATCGTAACTTGGACCATTGGATGGGAAATCAAAAATTCACCTTTGGTCTAGCATCTATGTCTCTGATGGACAGAGGCAGTTAGTAAATCATGTCATAACTAACAGGGACCCTATATAAACATCTAAAACATATCACTTGTGGGACACATTTGGGTTGAATGGCTAGACTTATAAGGCCCTAGTGATTGTTAGCCTAGCATACACCTATGGACCTATAAAATAGTTGTTATGCCAACAGCCTCGTAAGGATCTATGAACGTATTAAGTTTGCCATTATTTGATCACTATATAATTATTTATAGAATTGCCTTTTTCACTTCTTTACATACTAATTCAATATTGTTTTTCATTTTGCCCCTTTATCCACCACAACTACCAGAAAAGCTATGGCTCAGAGGTGACATCTACTTTTTCTGCATGTCTGTATTGTGATGTAATTACCAGGAAATAGATATGATATTCCAAAAACGTCCAGTCTTGTTTTATACATTTAGTGACTGAGGTTTGTAATGTAACAGTGGTACTCTGAAATAACAAACATAGTCCATATGTGTTGTTTGCTTCCTTTAAGCATGTGCTACCTATGCTAAGGTTTTCATTGAGTAGAACAAGAAGCCCCTTTCACCTTACCTTCATTAATCCATTATCTCACTGTTATTCCTATTTGATATTGCCTGATATTTTTTATTTACCATTAAAGGTGATGCTGGAAGTACTGCCCAGCAATACATGTGTTTGCTGAGATTCTGTTTGAACAATCATTGCTTACACTTTTTGCAAAAGTTCCTGAAAATTATTATTTGATTCTCCTGAACTTAAGCTCTGCATCTCCTCAACACTATCCCATAAGCAAATGGGAGGGGGGGCATTTCCCTTCGATAAAAGAAGACATTTCATCTAAGTTACTAATTATATTAACCCCTTTCAGACAGGATTTGAGTCTTAAGTGTTTGAGGAAACTACCGTGTTTAAAAAAACGGATACTAAAACAAAAAATTAGCCGAAACCTTGTATGGAAACACTGGTATTCTTAAAACTAACTTACATAAGAAAGACAAGAGGAATTTTAAGCAATTTTTGCGTACAGCTGCAATCCTTGACTGGCTTGTGAAATTCAGGCTATCACTACTTATTTTGTTAGTGTATATGGATGATTTGAATCCATCTCAACCTACATGTAAGGATCAATGCAGGCTCCCTAGAGAACATAATATGCTGTAAATGTAAAATGCTATCATTTCATTGGGTGCTACATTTGGAAATCTGCTGATTTTTATTTTTTGAATGTTTTGCAAAGGCAGATTTGATGAAGTGATAAAACCCAGTATCCGTGTTTAGTATTGTTGAGTTGGTCAATACTTCTTAGGAAAGGGAACTTCTGGAGAAGCTTGCACCCTTACTGGCTCATGTATCCCTCATATACTCACTGTATGACTACAGTATGCCAACCTCTGAGTGAATCTTAGCCTCTTGTACACTTTTTCATGATCTTACCTTTCTGTGGGGGAGCCTGGTATGCATATTAATTGCCTAACTACAGCATACTGTCCTTTGAGGGAATCACAGCCCCTTGTATACCTTTTCCATAATCCCTGCCTTTCTGCAAGGGGACCCTGGTTCACATACTCCGTGCCTAACTACAGCATACTAATGGCTGCAAATTACGACCAGTCTTAAAATCCCCCTGTGATGATATGGGCAAGTGCCAGCATAGTTACCTGGAGTTTTATAAAGAATGGTATGTCCCTTGAATATCAAACTGATTTATACAAGATGTTTGTGTTGCAAATGTATTAGAACTGTATGTCAATTGTATATCAAACTGATTTTGTACAGAGGCTTGTGCTGAAAATGTATTTGTGAGCTTTGTTTGTGTCGGAATGTGTCAACAGTGTACCCAGTTGAAATGAAGAGAAATGTACATGTATCTTTGTAGCTGAATTAAATGCATATGCTTTAATAGATGATACTGGCACAGCAGAGGTTAACTTTAAGAAAAATAAGGGAAATGTAAATGAGTTGTTAAACACTTAAAAGGCACCCCACATTGCTGAAAAGGATAGGAGATGTTAGGTCTGGGGAAGAGCCTTTGTCCATTACCTCAGTGAAAAGCAAGGAGGCCCGAGGCACTGCCATAAACATTTGCATGTGCATTGTGGCGACATGTGTTAACTTCCTTTCCCAACTTCAAAGGGGAACACTGTGAGAACCTAGAGTCAGGTAACCAGATGAGGTCATTTTGCCAGTCCTCTTGGAAATTATATTTTAGATATTACAAAGAGAAATCTCAGAGTATTGAGTATTCTGTTTGGGAAACCTGACTAGAAAGGCCCTCACCCACAGCATCTGGGTTTGCGCAAGTAAGTAACTTAACGAGGGAATAGTAAAATTCTCTTAGATTCAGTCAAGAATATAGTGAAACTTAGTTTAGATATTGTTTTTCTTTATTTGTCTGAGTCATTCCATCAGTGTTCTTTTCAATATTTCCTGTGATCTGAACTTTGTGGTTTATTGTGAATATATTCAGTATTCTCATGTACTTTTATTATTTATTATTAAATGTATTTAAAATGTTTATTGTGGCTGGCCCTTGTAGAAAGTATCTAACCTTGGAGAGTGCTCATATTTATTTGGTGATGCTGTGTGGTCCACTCCAGAAGTCCTAGCCATCTTGGTGAACTACTACCAGTTGTATTAGTATTAATATTACAGAATATAATTGGATACCCTTTTAAGAGCCTTATAGTAACTGACTGGTGGCGGTGATAACTACCTTATACTCTGGAAAAAATTGATAGAGCAGGTAATCTGTGTCCGCCTTTCCCAGGTGTGTGTGTGTGTGTGTGTGTGTGTGTGTGTGTGTGTGTGTGTGTGTGTGTGCGTGTGTTAGCTACTTGGGCCAGAGACATGGAGAACTGGGTTTACAGAGAGGATGCTGGAGGACTTGGCTTGGACACTCAGCTGAGGACCTATCCCTACAGCTGTATCAGTGGGGAGTCTTATTGGGGGCCTGGAGGGAAACAGATAGAGACATCCAGACCTCAGGCTGATTTTGTTCCCTGTGTGCTCTTAAGGGAAATTGTACTTGATGCAGAAAGATCTGCATCTGGAAATACTGAGTGTATCCATTTGTATTCCAAGAGCCCGTCCCTCTCCAATGTCAGTGGTGAGTATTCAGGCTCCTTGATTACTGGCCCAGCATGGGGATGACACATATTGGTGGCCATCATGTACTAGTAGCAGTGGTGGGCATCACATTTTATTGGAGGTGTGGGTTTGAATCCCACCACTGCGACCAATAAACTGTGAGATTTGGGATGCATGGCTAGGCATAAAAAGGCCCAGTGGTAGTTAACTTAGGAAGCACTTATGAACCTATAAATCTGTGAGTGAATCTTAATCCCTTGTACACTTTTTCATGATTCTGGTTCACATACTCATTGCCTGACTACAGCATACTAACCTCTGCGAGAATCTTCTTTGTACACTTTTCTTTCTGTGATCCCTGCCTTTCTGTGGCAGAGGAACCCTGGTGCACATAGTCAGTGTGTAACTGCGGCATGCTAACCTGTGAGTAAATATTAACCTCTTGTAAACTTCTTTCATGATCCCTGCCTTTCTGTGGGGATCCTTTCCTTACAGACACAGCAGCAGTAACATTACTGACAGATTTTAGACAGCAAACGTAAGAAGGTACAACACTATGTTGGTAATGATCAGCTAGCATCTCAGCAGTGTGTCAGTGGGCCTGTAACATCAACACTTGGGAATGCAAAGCAGTGGTCAACACAGAAAATCCAGCATTATCATGAACTAGAACCCTTCTGTGAGATGCATGCTACATGCTGTAGAGAAACTGTGGACATTATAGCTAATGTCTGCTAATAATGTCTATGTGGGCTGCTACTAAGTTCTGAATAGTGGTAATTGTAATGATGTTGTAGATGCACGTAACAGTATCAAAGGGTTAAATGCTGACTCACCCATTCTGTTCCCTGTCTACATATGATCCCTAGTGGTGGCTATGGGAATTGTAGCTCAGGCTGTCGAAATGTACAAGGGGAAACACAGCCACATCATCCACAGTAAAAAGTGTACAAAGTAGCAGGGGGCTGTATTGATGTCATTTCACACCATTCAAGTGGGGGACAGTTAGAGATAGGCTAGAAAAGGAAATTCTCCCTGATTAACAGGATGGCTCAGTACTAGAACAGCCCTTTGTCTACTCTTTCTTGCAGAGGAAATTGAGTAGGGTAGGAACATGGCAGATGTTATACATTGGGAGTAAAAAAAAAAGCATGGAAAAAATAGAAATTAATGCATTTCTGATCTGTAAAACAGCTTCTACATTACTAAATGTGTAATATACAAAAAGATTTAGTGAGGGAGGAAGTAAGTCTGAAAGGTAAAGGGAAATGAAAAGGGGCCTGACTAATTAACTGAGAGTGACAGTACAACATACTATAGCTTGTAGCTTTTAAATATCAAGATACTAGAATACTGGTCTGTGGGGCAGCCACTGTGGTGCAGCGGTTATCATTGTCACCTCACAGCAAGAGATTCTCCGGTTCGATTCTTGGCTGGGATGCCTTGTGTGCAGAGTCTGTATGTCCTCCCTGTGGTCACGTGGGTTTTCTCCGGGTGCTCCGGTTTTCTCCAACATCCCAAAGACATGCTGTAGGTGGATTGCACACTCTAAAATTGGCCCTAGGCATGAGTATGTGCATTTGTGTGCCTTCCGTGGAAGGTTGGGTGCTGGGCTGGCAACTCGACACTGTAAAACTCTAGTGCCAATCATGAGCAGGCAGATGATCCGCTGTGGTGACCCCTAACCAGGAAAAGCCAAAAGAAGAAGAATACTGGTCTGTAATTATCACCTGCTTGGAGACATGGAACTGATATCACTATTATATAGAAGTAAGTGTGGTAGGCACAAAAGGAGATGTGAGCCACAGACAAGCAGCAGGACAATTGTGGTGGCATATGAGGCACAGAGAGAATGCACCAGATGAATCTTTTGAGTTGTTTTAATGAAAATATCACATTTATGAAGAGGAGGGCCATAGAGGAGTTTTTGGATGTGCAGTAACCCTACAGTTGAATATTTTAGTTTTGGAAGTTAGGAGGTTGAGACCTCTATGAGGTGGTTATCAATTTAGCCCTTCTCATGAACAATATTTGTTTTATTTGTTATACTGAGTGTTCATTTGACCATATTTTTAGTCCCATGTTAACTCACTGTAATTTGTTTTGGAGAAGGATCTTGGATAAAAAAAACTGATACAACTGTATGAGTTTAAGTTGATTTAAACTCTGATATTATTTTCAAGTGTTGAGCTGCTGTTTACTTTTGATTCAAAATCAAGAAGTTGGTTATCTAGCTATTGTAGCCATAATAAGCATTTATTAGTAGATACATATTTTCAACTTAGCTAATTAATTATTAATTCTATATTATAATGTCTTTAGTTCTTGTACTAATAACAATTTAGTATTCAGAACAAACTTTAGATTTAACTGAGTAGTTGTTAATTCTAGTTTGTAGTATTCCTGTTTCTTGTATCCATAATAATTTATTAGTAAGGGCAGATTTTAGATTTAAATGTATAGTTATTAATTCTGGATAATAGTATGCCTAGTTATTGTAGCCATAATAACCATTTATTAGTAGCTGCCACATAAACTAATTAGTTATTAATTCTAGGTTATGGTATGTTTTTAACCAGTTGTGTAACTGTATAATTCTATTTCTAGCATAATAGAATATTGCTGTTACAAGAAAGCTTACATCTCTGTCATATATTAAAATTATGAATTGCTTTTTTTACTGTGACTATTGCATGGATAATGAGATTTAACAAAGGAGGACTTTTTGATCAATAAGAATTCTGTTTGGTCATGCGCTGTTCAGTAGTGATGAGTCATGAGACCTGATTTAATGTTTTTATGATAGAACATGATCAAATTATATTCCCAGGAATGCAAATAAGAACTCGTCATATCGATGTATAGGTTCATAGGAGGTTATTAGGCTTTAGGCCCTAAAACCCTTACAACCCCAGCCATGTTATACCCAAGTTACTCTTACAATCTTAGCCTTAGCACCAACTATCTCTGTCCATGAGGTACATGGACACCACCCCCGGGATGAATTTACTGTCATCCATCCAATTGTCCAGGGTATGCTTAAATATGGTCAGTGAGGAGCTCTGCTTTAAATGCACTAAGAGTTATTCCAAAGGAGTGGCAATCTCTGGGAGATATATCTGTCTCTCAAGCATGTTCTATTAATGTCACAGGCTAGGTTAAGATCCCTGGAGTGAGTGACTCTTGTCCCATTTGATTTGCGGATGTGCAGCATTTCCATTAGGGCAGGGTCGGAGGCTGCCCTATAGGCTAGGCACAAGTTGCCGCTCAGCAGCCTATAAGATACAGAGTACAATTAAATGACTTTCAGTCTATCCACGTAAGACATGATTTAGAGGCCTTGTAATTTCCTTGTGAGGAACCACTGTGGTTTCTCCAGCTGCTGTAGGTGTTTGGTGAGGTACATGCAAAAGGGGCATTGTACTCCATCAGTGGTCTAATGAGGGTTGAGTACAGTGGAGTTATAACATCCTTAGACCCAGATATGATGCCCTTACTTATGAGATGCTCAGTGTAGAAGGCTTTCCTTATCACTGCAGAAACATGATGATTGAAGTTTAGATTTCTATCAACCTGAGTTCCAGAGTCTCACACCACTGGGTTTGAGCTTTGGGGGGGGGGGTGCTGTCAGTATTATAATAAGCAGGGTATTCCTCTTTGCCAAAGTGGGTAATAATGCAATTCTTTGCATTTAGCTTTAGTCCATGGCTATGGCACTAATTGTTTGTTTGTGATAGCCTCTCCTGTAATATGTTAACATCATTAGGGGACTCAATAATTGCACTTAATTTGCAATCATTAGTGAACTTAGTAAGCCAAAGGCTGTCAACTTTACCCTGGCCTTCTGAAAAATAGATTCCAAACAGTATCACGCCCAGTACTGATCTCTCTGGTACTCCACTAGTGACTGGTCTAGTGAAACAGGTGGAGTCCCTGACTTTAACAGTGTATGTTCTGTCTGTAATTGAATTGGCCACCCATCTAATAATGTGAGGGCTAATCCCCAGCTGGAAGAGTTTCTCAATTATACCTGAGTAGGGAATTGTGTCAAAAGCCTTGGCTAGGGCAAGATAGGCAGTATGCACTGTCTTACCTTCATCCAGGACTTTGTTTACATTCTCAAAGAAGTCTGCCAGGTATAACAAGCACGATCTGTGCTTAACAAAGCCAAACTGAGTTGGGTCAAGAGCTTGAAGGTCCCCTATGTCCTTGCTGATGAGCTTCATGATGATTCTTACCGTGGCCTTGGAAATTATGCTGATTAGGCTTATGGATGGATAGTGGTTCCACTAGGTCTTATTTTAGAGTGTTAAGTAAGCAGACTGGGATGTAGTCTGGTCCCATTGAGACTGCGTATTTGGCCTTGGAGAGTGTAGATATGACCTGCTCTCTAGAGATGCTAGAGAGGGAACTGGTGTCAGGAATGCTTTGGGAGATGGCTGGTGGAGACATGGGGATTAAGTTTATGTCAAATCTGTTGGCTAGCATGTTGGCATTTTCCTCAGGTAGAGTGAGTGGTACCATCCACTACTAGTGTGGTACAGCTGGGTATTCCATTTTAGATTTCTGATGTAGCTAACAAATGCCTTATGGTTATCCTTAGCTAAGGATGCTATTTTACTTCATAATTTGCTTTAGAGGACTTTGCAAGATATCTGATTTGTTTGTTTAGGTATAGGAGGGAATTTCTTTACTATGCTGAGTCAGTTCCCTGCTGCTCTTAGACATCAGTTGTTTCTTCTTGTCATATAACCTATTTATACTTGAGGTCCACCTGGGTGGCTTGTTTTTTTGGGAGGACCTGGTTTTGATCCGGTCAGGTACGGCTGAGTCTATACAGTTGTTTAGGTGTTTATACAAGGCATTTGTGTACACCTCTGCATAAGAGTAAGTGTCTGTGTTTGCAGGGGGTTTGAAATGTTTTATATTATCTTTTAGTAGGTTGTAGTTAGCTTTGGAAACATTTTTTTTTTTAGTTTTAATGCTCCTTTGGGGATGTCCGATCTGATGGTTACTTCGAATAAGTACTGACTGATGGTCTGACCTTACCAGAGTGGGCACTACACAGGGAGGGTGCAGTAACCTCCCCATGTTGGTGAGTACTAAGTCAAGGGCATTTGAACCCCTTGTGGGGGAGCAGACTTATCTGTTTCAGGGTATTTGCATTGACAAAGTCTAGGAACATCTGGGTGATTATGTTTGGGCTCATGTATGCCACTTAATCGATGGAAGGATAGTTGAAATCTCCCATGACCAAGGTGTTTGGCTGTATGGTGAGTGTCTCCAGTAGGTCCTGGTAGGCATTATGTTTCTCTTGGCTTATGATGGGTGACCTATTGCTAACAATGAATTGGTAGCGTATATTGCCTATAGTTATTTGGACATGGAGTATCTTAAGACAGTCGTACTCTTTAACCATTCTTAAGGTGTACTTAGTTTTAATGAAGATGGATACACACCTGCCTTTGTTTTTTTATTGCTCATTCTTGTTTTGAGGTCTGAATGTGTGAAAGGCATTGTAGCCTTGCACAGCGGGGATGCTCTGTGCAACCCTGAACCATGTCTCATTGACTGCACAGACATCAACATCTTCCAGGGATAGGAGTGTTACCTGGGAGTGCAGTTTCCTGTTTAGCCTCCTAGCATTAAACAGCATAACCTTCCTCTTGTCTTGAGTGGATTTTGTATGTAGGAAATTTTATTTTTTTGACATTGCCTAAAAAGGCAGTATGGAGGAGGCAAGAGCCTTTGCCAGTATCCAAAAGCTTAGAGTAGACAGTTGCAGACCATATCTGGCAAAGTAGCATGGTCTGTTGACCATTTCCTCCCAGGCTGACAAATACTGGATCCCCCTGAATTGACACCAGAAACTAAGTCAGTTGTTGAAGTCTATCATTTTTTGGCTATAGTATGGCATCATCATGGGTGAAGGTATAATGCTGCTTAGGGCTAGGGTCATACCTGCCTGGGACACAGAATCTCAGAGTTCAGTTATGTCTCTCTTCATATAGTTCAAAGAGGTATGTCTCAAGTTATTCATCCCAACATGAGCTATGACAGAGCCATAACAGTGTTGTTGTTGAGTGACATGAGTGCATGTGTGATTTGACGGATCCTGGCACCTGACAGGCAGCTGACTGTGACCTTCTCCTTGTCCAGCCTGTTGAGAGGGATATCTGTGTGTCTCAGTATGAGTCACCTATGACCATGATATTTTGTTTTGAGATGTTTTACATGTAGTAGATTCTGTACTTTTTGCAGTGTGTGCAAGTGATTTGCTCTCGGGAGATCTTTGATCTTTTGGTAGAATTCTAGTGTGTACCTCTCCATATGTGGCGCTGTGTGTCATGACCTTATCTTGTGTGAGAGGTGAAGGGTGTGCTGACAATATGTTTGATGTCCTGTTTGTTGGTAGGTGAGAGGACTGATTTCAATTCCATAGTGTAATTACATCTCTCACATATGGTATTTGTTTGTTATAGGAGTAAGTGGTTGTCAGTATATATACGGCAGTTACTACAATGTCTCAGGATGCCCATGTCAATCAGGCTAACCAGAGAAATGGTGGGAAACTGACTGTCCATTATGGTGGGTTTATATAGTAAGTACTATTGGGCAGTGGGCAAGTTAGACCAGTTTATGCTCTAGTATTAACAAGAGGGCTTATTTTATTGAACATTAGGGTTGAAACTCTGTGGCAACACTGCTCAGTGCACAGCTGAATTGCCCGCAGTAGAACCAGGAAGCTTGGAGGGGTTCCACTGACAGAAGTCTATGGAAAAATTAGTTTTCCAGGCATTTGCATCTGTACATAACATCGCTAATCCCTGTTGCACGGTATGCAGCTATGCACAAACACAAGGCTTAGCTATAGGCAGAATAAACACTTTTAAGCTAATCTATCAATTGGAAGTCAGACAATGACCCTTCCTCCATCAATCCCCAGCTCAGACAAGGCTGGAGCCACACTATTTTGCCACAAGGGTGAAGGAGAGCCTTTCTTAATGTAAGATGGCTGGATTATTGCTCAAGTGCATCAATACAGGCTAGATTCAGCAGGTCTGAATCTAATCTGTGCTATCTAGGTAACAGTACAGTGTAAAACAAGTGCAGAGAATGAAGCAGCCTCAGGCAGTAAAACTGTAAAAAAAAAGAAAATAATGCAGAAATTCGATTAAATACAGTTTTGTTTTATTGCTTTTTGCTTGGGATACATACATAAATACATACATACAACTATTTCAGGTATGGCCATTAATGCCGTCTTGCCTGCCAATATACCAAAACACTTGTTCCCATAATATATGTTCAGGACATTCTTAAAAATATCTAAAGTCCTTGCCTTAATGTAATTTGGCAGTCTGTTCCATGCATCAGCTGCTGTCTCAGAGAACCATTTAGTACACTTCTCATTCCTATAGAAACTTCTACATATGTTGTCTGATCATTCTGTAGTACTTCTTGATAACCTCAAACATTCCCAGAGGTAGTTGTTTCTAAATGCCCTATATAGCTGAATTAAAGCTCCTCTTAGTTATGTATGAGACACTGTACTAGTTCAGACATTTTAGTCTTTCATAATAACTTATATTTTCACATCCATGGATGCCCTTGGTATATTTCCTCTGTACTCTTTCCAGTTTACTCATCTTTTAAGATTTCCATATTGTTATTTCACACTCAAGTTTAGGTCTAATGCAACTAAAAACAATGACTTCATCATTTCTGATTTCCCAGACTTTATAAATCTTTTTATACAACCTATAGTTGTACAACTGTCATTGACCAGTTGGTTGATATGATTAGAAAAATTCAAAGCAGGATTTACCCATATAACCAGGTCCTTAAATGAATCTAAAGTTTCAGTCACTGTTTGCTGTATTAATATTCAGCTTTCAATTTGTGTCCCAAATCTCATATGCTTAGTTTTTTATGTATTTATCAGCATATTATTCTCCTGTGGCCAAATGGTCAATTTAGTCAAGTTCATTTGCAGACCTGCTTTATCTGTAACACATATAGGGCCAGATTCAGGAAGGCTTACACGGAGTTCAAGAGTAGTGTAAGCCTCCGTGTAAGCCTCCCGATTCAGGAACAGCCCAAATCTCCGTGTAAGAGACAGCTAACACGGCTCTTACACGGACTGGGCGTGGAAATGCTCAATACCTCATTTGCAGCTCAAAGATATGCAAATGAGGTATCTGAGCGATCCACGAAGCAGAAACCAGTCCGTGTAACGGACGTGTTAGCTGCAGAAATGTACTCAGCTGACAACTGAGTACATTTCTGCAAAATTAAAAACGGAGCTATGTAAGCTCCAAATAAAGGGCGCATTTGTTTCATTAAGCATGCCAATGGCCAAATATGTGGCCATTGGCATGAAAAAGTGTTGCAAAAATATGTTATATAACTTTTTTTTTCCACGGGATTTTGAGGTTTAACTGCAGCACACCGGCATAAGCGGGTGCGCTACCTAAAACTAAAACCGAAGCTTATAAGCCCACAATTGTGGGATTTATGTATTACATGGAATGTCAATGGAGGGACTTGCAGACCAAAAACAACATGGCCTCCGTTTAGTGGTTGTCAAGGGAGGGAAGCTCCGTGTAAGACATGTAACTAGTCATTACTAGGCAATCCTATGTAAATGAGGGTTACAATACTGAATCACACTGCCACATAGGTAATGAGCACTTTCTGAGTAGTGTAAGAGTTAGAGAAGGGGGAGGAACAGAGTAAGAGGTAGGTGACATCACGGGGGGGGGGGAAGAATAGATTGAAATGTACCAGATTGGAGGGCAATGTAAGGTGAAAGATGACAGACAGACTTCAGGGATGGAAGTGTGTCCCAAGAGAACACTAGGAAAGTCAAGAAATGGAAGGTTTACGCTATCCCTACACTCAAAGTTTCTTGATATACGTGCATGCGCGCATGTAAGGCAGGTTCAACATGTGGGAGCGTGTTGCAAACCGTTTACAACGGTTTGCGCGGGTGTGCACGTGTGGAAGGCAGTGTGCGCGCGTTTTAACATGAATCAGCCTAGTTCACACCGTGTAAGGATGTGTGCGCGCGTGTAACACCGTGTAGGGATGTGTGCGTGCGTTTAAGTGACTGTGAGCGTGTTTGAGCTGGTGTGCACATTGCTCCGCTTCAGGAAACAGAGAGGAAACAGGAAAAACCAAAATACAGGGAAACTGCCAGGGAATACTGCTGGAGTTAATTGGTGGAAACGATTGGAAGCAGGCAATTATGCAGGCAGACTAGAAGCCCAACCCAGCACTTAAAACACTGCAAAGAGCAGTGCAGGGTGTTTCTCACAAGAGATACTGCAAGAAAGTAAGCTATCAGAATTGAAAACTGAAAAAAGCTGAACTCAGAGCAGAAATGCTAGGGGCTGCCATAGCTGTTATAATCAGGCATAGGCGAATTGCTGAGGGTGGTGACAATGCAGATGCTGACAGACAACCCAGAGTGAGGAGAAGGAGAAGAGTATACAGGCCCAGGGTCACCTACCATGGGTTACATGAGTTGGAGATAGTAGAGCGCTACAGAGTAGACAGAGACCTTCTGCAGCAGATTGTTGAGCTGTGCAGGCCACATCTCACACACAGAACCAACAGAGGGGAACCCATCCCAGTGGAAACCAAGGTATGTGTTGGCCTAAGAATACTAGCAACAGGTACCTTCCAGAGACCAACTGGTGATATGATGGGGATATCACAGGCATCAGCCTCCAGGGTACTGCACCAGTTCCTGGATGCCATGTCAGCACATGTCGGTGATCATATATATGTCCCTAATAACCGGGAGGTTGTGGCCAGCAAGTGCTGGGTGCAATAGACTGCACGCACGTATGCATCAAAGCACCAGCTGGTGAGCGGGGTAGAGTCTACATTAACCGCAAGGGATACCCCTCCATCAACTGCCAGGTCATGTGTGATGCCCAGGGCATAATAATGAATGTGTGTGCTGGCTGCCCTGGGAGCTACCACGATTCCCACATCTGGCATCTGACGCAGCTGTACCAATCATTTGCCAGTGGGGACTTCCCACATGGACACCTAGTGGGGGATGCAGGTTATGCACTTGAGCCGTGGCTGATGACACCCATCAGAAATGCACACACACCTGAACAGGAATGCCATAATGAGGCACACGCACAAACACGTAATGTCATAGAGCGTGTGTTTGGGCGGCTGAAGTCACGGTTCCGGTGTCTGGACACATCTGGTGGAGCCTTGCAGTACACGCCAACTACATGTACCCAAATGGTCATGATATGTGCTATGCTACATAATATGATCCTCTTGAAACAGCTGCAGCAGGACCAGCACAGGGCTGGGCCTAACATCCCCCCACCATTGCCAAGGCCACCACAGGCAGAGGGTGACTCGGAGGAGGAACAACCTGACCTTGTCACAGTAGGCAGAAGGAGGCGTGCCCAGTATGCCCTGCCCTTGGCAAAGAGGCAACGCATAGCACATACACTTGGTCAGTAGGAACACTGGGACTGATACCCTCTCTGACTCATATAGTAACAGGGATGCCTAACATGACACAACCTGCTTCCAAACATGTACAGGGAGTGTAGTATGTGCATCCGACAGAGGCAGCCCTGCAGCACCACCTGAGGCATGAATGCCATGTGTTAAGTAATGTAATACCATGTACCATATGCACACCTGAGGACCCGACTAACATCCACCCACACCAATCATAAACCACAAAAAACACAAACCTACCTCATAGGTACCACAAGTGATAGTAACCTAGATGTAATGCTACCCAATGCCAGAAGTATAAATGCGTGCAGTGTAAACGCACACAGTATAGAGAATGTAGATATCAGTGCTGTAATAGAAAATAGGGTCAAAGCCCACATCAGCACTCTGACACTACCAGGTCACACCTCTGTCCTAATAGCAGGAACTGCCCCAGGCTTACTCTGGCAACGTGAGTGTCAAACGAAATATTACTGTCAACCTGGGTGCCCAGGACCCTGATAACCTCTTCTGTGCTTAGAGGATTGCCACCTAGATGGGAACTAGGGGTAACCCTGTTGTTCCCGAAGGGTATGACTATGCATTATTTAGTGTTTAATGTAAGGCCATGGCTCTGGCACCAGTTATCTGTGTCTGAGACCCTTTTGAAGGATGTCTGTGTCAGATGGGTTTCCAACTATGCTTCCCAGTTTGCAGTCATCTTCAAACTTTGTCAGCCATAATCTCTACTGTGTTTGCTCATACTTCTGAAAAGTAGATGCTGAACAAATGTGGGCCCAGGACTGAGCCCTGTGGGACACCACTTGTGACAGCTCTGGAGTGTGACATGGCACCAGCAACTGTGACCCTGTGTGTTCTGTCACCTAGCCAGTTTGCAACCCATGCTGTGATGTATGGGTTCACAATTAAGCTGGTGATGTTTTCAATGATACCTGAGTGGGGTATTGTGTCGAAAGCCTTTGCCAGGTCAAGGTAGGCTGTGTGGACTGCCTTGCCCACGTCAATGGCCTGGGTGACTGTCTTGAAAATGTCAACCAAGTTTAAAAGGCATGATCTGCCCTTGACAAAGCCAAACTGGATCGGATCCAATATCTGCAAGTACCCTATGTCTTCATTTATTATTCCCATTATGATCCTCTCCATAGCTTAGCAGAACAGGCTTGTCAAGCTGATGGGATGGTAGTTTCCGGGGTTGGTGGAGGCACCTCCTTTGTGAAGTGGGTCCACCATTGCCGTATGCCACTCCTTGGGCACATATCCTGAGGTGAGGCTAAGATTAAACAGCTGCCCTAACTGCGGGTGTAATTACTCATTGAGTTCATGGAGCACACAACTGGGGACACCATCTGGTCCCATGGATAAAGTGTTTTCTGCCTTGGATAGAGCAGTTCTCACCCCAGCATTGGAGATGTTTGGGGGGCTACAATCCTCTGGTGTAGATACCCCTCCAGTTGGGAGGAGGGGGGGGAGAAATCTGCACTGAACCTGTCAGCCAGTATGTTGGCAATGTCTGTAGGTTCAGTGATATTTACATCATTCTGAACTAATTCTGAGCATATCTGGGAGTTCCCTCCCAGGTTTCAAACATAGGTAAAAAAGGCCTCCTGATTGCACCTTGAGTCCTGAGTGGGTTTACTCTCAAAACTTGCCTTGGATGATTGTATGGGGGAACCCAGTGTTTTACCCACAATGAGCAGGGGTGTCTTCCCTTCTACAGATTTCACTCAATCTCGTAGTAGCTCCTTCCTTTTGTTGTAGAGCTTGTTTATGGCTAGGGTCCACCAGACTGAATGCTTGCCTGTGGTACAAAGAGTCTTTGGTTTGTTTGGGATTGCCTTATCCATGCAGTCCTGGAGGTGCTGGTAGAAGGCATTTGTAAGTGATACAGGGGGGGCCCTTGGGGGTAAGGGGGTTTTTGTTTACTGTGTGATGAATCCCCTTTGGGGTTGTCCTGGTTTGCTCCCAAAGAGGGAACTCCGTTTGAAATGTGAAGTTTGGATTTGAAAGGGGTTTTTGTTTTTTTCTATC